>NW_009258755.1:2808660-2821083 GCF_000687185.1 Egretta garzetta
CTCCTGTCCATGGGAAACAAGGCCACTGAGTTTCACTGTAGCACTGGTGCCCAGATAGAAAATGCTGAGCTGGATGTGGGCGGGTGGGACAGAAGCCCTTGCCACCCAGGCAGAGGGTCCACAAGTGGGCTTCCCTTGCTGGCGCAGAGCTGTGACTTGGCACAGTGATGCCACCAATGCAGGCTCTGCACGCTCAGCAAGCTGCATGAGATGTGGCCCTTTGGGGAATGTAGAAATTGGATCCCAAGCTCCCTAAAAGCATGTCTTTATTGACTTTAATGTCCTGGAGACAACCTATGACAAAATTATTTCCAATGTGCGTACTGCTCCCTGTGAAACTGCCTACCTCTGTTATCCACCTGAATTGGACAAGGGGGCTTTTTCTGGTCAGTCTTTGCCTGGTCTCCCACACTGTGCACCCATCCCAAATCATAGAATCATAGAATTGTTTAGGTTGGAAAAGACCTTTAAGATCAAGTCCAACCGTTAACCTAACCCTGCCATCCCACCACTAAACCATGTCCCTAAGCACCTCATCTACCTGGCTTTTAAATACCTCCAGGGATGGGAACTCGATCCAGGGCAGCCTGTTCTAATGCTTGACAACCCTTTTGATGAAGAAATTTTTCCTAATGTCCAACCTAAACTTGCCCTGGTGCAACTTGAAGCCATTTCCCCTCGTCCTATCGCCCATTACCAGGGAGAAGAGACCGACCCCCAGCTTGCTACAGTTGTAGGGAGCAGTAAGGTCTCCCCTCAGCCTCCTCTTCTCCAGGCTAACCAACCCCAGGTTCCAGGCTAAACAACCCCCAATTAAATCAGTGTTTCTCACAAGGGCTTTACTTGGTTCACTATGAGCTAGCGTTCATGCTTCCATGCAGCGCCCAATCTCCCCTTCCTTCCCCAGCTACCTGCAGCACGTGAACCATCATGCTAGGTCTCCATTTGTCCAGGGTGGCTTTAAAGGTGAAGCTAAGCAGTAATAAACTATATAATTACTGGAGATCTCTGCATAGAGGGGATGACAGCTTGCAAAGGGAGGAGTTGCATTTATCCTTCTTAAATGGAAGCTTTGTGTTAGCAGCAGAAGAAAAGGACTTACAGATCTATTTTGTTTGGGTCCTCTTTGTATCTAGCGGGGAGCCATCCCTGCCACAGTTAAGGAGAAAAAGTAACTTTAAAAGATTGAACTAAAAATTGCATCTGTGAGCTGCTTCCTAAGGGAAAGCAAATTTGTGTGTCATGTATTTTCATTGTTTTCCTGTCAAAAATGCAAGGTGAAGTTAGCGTAGTGATGCAGTCAGCTTCATAAAGGACTTGGAATTTTCCCCCTCTGCCTCCAGGGTTTGAAAAAGACTTTCATTCCTATCTGTGCTTAATGAGCAAACCAGCACCAGGGAGATGCAAAAACACCCCGGTGCTTCGCCCATAACTTATGTCACGGCAGCAAGTAACATGATGTGAGCACTGGCTTTCCCCCGAGTTTGGACTTTGTGCCTCATTCATTTGTGACATGCCTCCTCCTCGCTAAGGGCAACGTAGTCTCCCAGGACAATGAGCTCCTTGGCCTATTCACGGTTTGTGGATTGTAAATCTTAGGAGGAGAGACAGCTTGACTCAACCCCCGTGATGTTACAAAAACTGGCGGTGAATATCCCACTCTCGTAGGATAATAAGCACCGTTGCTTCTTGGCACTGGTTCAGCCTCCCTCTCCATTTCCCACTTGCTCTCCTGGCCTTGACCTGAATCTGACAAGTGAACATCCCCAACTGCTCTTTAAGCTGTTTTATGAGTGTCAGGTCCTATGACAGTTGTCCAGCGGGATGGACTTGCAGGGATCCAACCTTGCTGGGGCATTTCAGACACACGGCTGAGTCACGAGCCAGGCTGCTTTCCCACCTAGAGGCCAGGCAAGAAAAGGGGGGACAAGAGCAGGCTCAACATGAGCCCAGACCTAGCAGTAGGTGTAACGGGAGAGGAGACTTGTTGATGTGCAGTTTGCAGATTTCTTGGTGCTTTGGAGACCCTCATGGTCACAGGAAATCAGAGCTACAAGGCTCGGTTTCAATAGTGAAGGGCAGAGAATTGAAGCAGTAAGAGGAAAGGAATTCATACATCTGAAACAGGAGGATTGGTGATGACCATGAAATAATGTCTGCATAGCATGTTTTCATAAATCTGAAATTCTGAGTTTCCTGAAAGGTATCATCTTTGGAAAAAGGAGCTTTAATGAATTACTTCATGATAATTAAAGCCACCAACCATATGAGTTCCCTTTTGCAGAGAGAAAATACTAGGTATTGTTTGTTTGTATCCAAAATTAATTTGTGAGGTCCCAGTTTTTAAATGGAGTTATCCAAAACTTACTTAAACACTCTGCTGTGAGGACTACTGTTAAACTTGGAGCAAGCTGATAATCTGCACCTTTGAATGTTAAATCAAGCCACTGGGACAAGAGAAATTAGGGATTAGGTGTGTAATATCAGTACGTAATATCAGTGACTTTGAAGAGTTTGTCCTGTCTGCATGATGTATAGTTTGTTGTTTATTTTAATCAAGCAATGTATAAGAATTTATTATATGGTGATGCAGCATGACTTGATACCACAGTTCAGATTAAGTGTTCAGCTGAGCTATGTTAAATATGTAAGATATGGTAGAAACAAGATTTTCCCTAGTACATTTTTATTAATAACTTCTGATGGAAGGATAAGTTCAGGCAATGCAGTTAAGACTTAAAGGGGAAAAGAAAAGCAATAACAGTATTACTTACACCAGCTATTGCAGTGGGAAGCCAGGGTAGTTAGGAACTGGTTGGAGAGAGGTTCAGTGGTACACTGGAAGGAGCTTTTCTCCATTGTGCTGAGGTAATGGTCTTTGGTTTCACTTGCATGTACGTTGGAAGTCTTTATTAGTTAAATATGAACAGAAGTTAATTTTATCATTTTCCTTTATCTTGAACTGGTTGTTTTGGTATTGGTTTTGATGCTATTGAGAGTGTGCTGCTTTGAATAGGGTTAATGCTTTTATTTACATTTCATTTTGGTCTAAAAATACCCCACATTGTGAAGACGAGCCAGCTCATAGTGCAGTGAGGAACCCAGACTGCAAACTTCTCGTTTATCCAATTTCTGTGCTTCGTGTTTTTGCCACGTATCCACATGGGTCTCAGTCAGTACTAGTCTGCGCTCAGCCCTGCTGAAGCCAAGCTTCACTTCATCCTGCCTGCTTAGAATCTGCTTTCTTGAATTTTGTCCAGAGCTTCTTTCAGAAGAGACTGAGTGTTTGGATGAGAGATCGTTTGGGGGCCACTGAGTAGCCAGAAACATTAACTGTTTCGGGAGATCCCTTTGGCTGAAAATAGAGGAACGGAGGGCACCTGAGGAAAGGTTCTTATATACTCAGCGTGTTCTTAGTGTTTTCTGGGTGCTTACTCACAGTTGCTGGAGACAGGCTGCAGGGTCAGATGGGCCCTTGGTCTATTTTGTGTTCCTACAGTAATATTTAAGCTTGAGCATCACAAGGTACAAATCTTCATAGAGCTGTGCAACAGGTTTATCTGGCCTCCACCATTTGCAGCTATCCATTGCAGTATAGCAATGTTGAGCTGAGTAAACTTGACCCAAGGGGGCTGCTGGATGCTGCTAGAGGTGCCACCATGAAATGACCTGGCTCCCCCGCCAGAGCATTGCTCAGCTCAGCCCTGCCCCACGCACCAGCACCAAGAGGAGCTTGCACAGTGCTGGTGCTGCGTGGGAAGGAGACAGGCAGCCCCGGCCATGGGGGATGTCATCCTCAGGGACCTCGGGGTAGCTCTGTGTGGCAGGTTGGAGTGGGGTGCGATGCCAGAGGGCAACCATCAGCTCAGACACAGATACTGGGAGCGCTGGTTTAATGAGCATCTCCTGGTTTTTGCTCAAGACGTTTTGGTCTGAAATTTTATTTTCTGCATAAAGAGAAAAAGAAGGATATTTGAATATTCAGATGGCTCGAATTGCTGTATAAGACAGTTGGCAAGTGTACATGCCAAACACCATTTGGATTTGATTTTCTTTGTGACTTTAAAATGTCCGTTAAGTCATCACTATTATACCAAAAAAAAAAAAAAAGAGGACAGTTTTTACTATCTATAAACCCTTCCTGTACTGTCTGTGCTCAGAGAGGGAGAAACAGTTACTGTTTTCTCCAGAAAATCTGGATTTAGAGTATGCATTTGTCACTTCTGCACTGTTAGATGTTGCTAGACTATTGCATTCTTTCCAATTATCTGAGCAGCCCTCAGGTCTTTTGAAATAAATAAGACCTCAGGATTTGCTGACTCCATCAGGAAAGTTTGGCCATTTCTAGTTTTAACTATCAAATATGCACCTTAATCTTAAATAGCATTTAAGTTGCCATTGCTGCATTGGAGTCAATAGTACCATTAAAATTATCTTTCTAATAAGAAAATAGCTTAATTTTTCTCCTTGATGTTTTGGTCTATATGGGTGGTCTCAAAAGGGTAAGAAAACATCCTCCCTTGAGAAACATTTTCAATGTGCAGTAGAGCTAAAGAGTTGGCCTTTTTTGGGGCTCAGACCCCACTAACCACACTTCATGTCATTAAACACCTTGATATAGTAAGAAACACTGTCCCATTTGATATGGCAAATGTTTAGATGGCTGAAATCAGAAGAAATGATCCACAAGGTCACTATCTAAGTTACGGTAGCGAATTCTTTTAGTATGTGCACATTGCATGCCTGGTTTGCACACAGTTACCCAAGTAACTTCTGCACAGGCTTCCACTGCGCTAATCCTGAAATCTTCCCAGTTAGAGCTATTTTCTTTCTGTCTTCTGAAATGTACTTGCTTTTTCTGTCTGTCTTTTCTCGTTATGTAAAATCTCACATGTTGTGAGGAGGTTTTAAATTAGGACTAGCCAATCTTAATTTTATCAGGAAATAGGAGAGAAATTGAATCAGAATGCCTGTCGTGAACAGGTCCTGGACAGAAATGGCCTTGGCACATCTGTGTTAGTAGCACCACTGCGGTGATCTATGCTGCCTCCAAAACTGGCTGCACTTTTTCATGGTTATTCATTACAAATTTTTTTTCCTGTGCCCTTATAATATCATGGTTACTTTCCTCACTATAAATCTTAGAGGGACTTTTGGATTTTGAAAGAGAGCAATATTTTCACAAGGTACCTGATTTCTTCTGATTATGTGAGCCCAGTGTCATGCTATAAATTATCATTCCCAATCTATCAATGGCAAACATTGATTCCAACTGCGAGGGCATGTGCTGCTTATACAAATGTCTGACACTGGATGCAAGCCACCTTTTTACCATGTTAATTGAAGATGGATAGTGAGGACTTGAGATCAACAAATGGGCCTGTTTGTCATGTTGTTAAAACTCAATCTGTCTGACACTGGAAATGTTTTTCAGCTCCTTAAAATGAAAGGGAAACTGTCAGCTTGAAAATCACATGTCTAACAGAGCTGTCATCTTTTCCTTTTCACAGTCCTCCTCAAATAAGAGCTCAAACACTGTAGCTGAAAAAAAGGCTAGAAAATGCAATCTCGCCTTTTATGGAGATGTAGAAAACATTGTCCAGGTTGGAGTTGCAGTGGGACAGATCCAGAAGCACTGGCCCAGCCCTGCTCCAGAGTGTGCCTACGCAGGGGTAGGTAGGTCCCGATGTCATTGTGGCACTGCCAGCCATGGCAGTGCCTTTGGGAAGGGCAGAGGCTGGATTTGAGGAAGTTTTGGGACAAAAGAGACACAAGTGTGGACAGAGCTGCTTTCCCCAGCTGTGAGCATTATCCCTCCAGAAGTCTCAGAAAAATGCTTCAACTTGCATTAGTGCTGATGTCGCAGCATCGTTTCATGTGGGTCTTCGATTAGCAATGGTCCCAGGCTCTGCTGCTTCTCAACCTGAAAATTTTATTGTGTTAGATGCTATATAAATGTCTACAAAGCCATAGCATCTTTCCTCCCCAAGGCAGGTGCTGCATTCACTGCTAAATTAAGACTTGGTGTCCAGGTTGCTAGGCTCTTGTTTGTCTGCTACAAGAAGTAGTCCATTTATGTGTGTGGCCATGAATGTTAATAAATTGTCACTGGGTTGCTTCTCCTTGCAATGCTACAGAGAAAACTCAAGTTTTCAATTTATAAAGGCTTCTGAATGAACTAGAAAACCTCTACAATAAGTAGCCCAAGGGATGCAAGCTAATTGTTTACTAGTAGGTGCTGGTGAGCTAGGAAAAGTCAGCAATTATTTGGAAAATAATTTGTTAAAACACTGACTTTTGCTCCCCCCTGCTCCCATCTCCATGGGTGCCCAAGGTGAAAAATCCCCTGTGCTGTAAATGCTGAGGAATAGATTTGTGCACAGTGTCTGTCTTCTCTTGACTACTTCTGCTTGGCCGTATCTTCCGTGAGAGAGCATATGAGCCCTTCACAGGCATGACTGTGTATGCTCTCCATGCTTCCTGGGTAGGGGGTTGTTTTTATCTACATATGCAAAGCCAGGATTATTTCTCTTAAGCTTATTTATCCATCTCAAGCAGAGCCTTTCTTTAAAACAAGTGAACACATTTAGGCATATCTTAGAATGTGATATTTTAAAGTATGTGTTCATTAATTTTAATGCCGTTCAGTAGAAGTCTAAGACGTTTCCGATCCACACCAGTGCTACCCTCTTGCTGTGTTATGCCGAGACACGAAGTGGAGGAAGAGATGCCAAGGGATGCATACGAGCCTCTGTAAGTTGCTGTAGGTCTGGTGACTTTGAGAAGGTACGCTGATTTACACCGGTCACGGGGCTGCCCTCACTTCCCATTTACGTTAATGGGATTTGTGCATGTGGCTTCCCCAATGTACCATGAGGAAAATTGGTCGTACGAAGATTAACACTAGTGCGATCATAATATCCACTGGTTGTTACAATAGATCTGTTTATCAATATACTCTAGACACATTCAATATTGTTGCGTTTCATAAAGAATTACTGTAAGTTGCTGTTCTGTTTTATTCCCTTATTGCATTTTCACAGCGCATTATAGGAATGATAAAATTCCATGAGCCATAACTCCTAATGGCAGAGATGATCAATTTGACTTCTAATTTGGAAGTAAAAGCACATACACAGTATACACTTTGCCCTAGTGCAGAATAATAGTCCTGCTCGTCTTTGTGGCAACATTGGGACATTAGCAGTAATGATTAGCAGTAATGGCTTTTAACAATAATTTATTTCTAGGTATGTAAATGTATCTGATTCATTGGTCTCAGAGCTGATGCCAACAATATCATATAAGCATGGAAGAATGTGCATCTTTCAATAGGTCTATAATTCAGAGCATCCCTGACATCTTTTTAAGGCATAGGAATTAAGTTGTGCACAAAAAGGTGAACTTGCCCATGGTCTGGTCTACTGGTGCCGGGTGAACTACGGCAGTCTGTATGATGGCTTACCTGCAAATCTCCTGCAGAAGAATTGAATGAATTTATGTTCAAAGTTGAGCTTCATTTTTAGTGAGGCTGCTTGCACTGCTTACAGCATCACCACAGTTCTGGATTGATAGGAGGGATTTTTTTTTTCTTTTAAATCTTCCTTAAAATTTTCATTGAGAGGCTGTTTGAAGGCTGGCTGGCCACTAGTGTGATGGAATCTCTCTGGTGCAAAGGTAGGAGCATTTGAACAGTTTCCTTTTTGCCGACAAACCAAGGCAGATGATACACTGAAGCCTTCCAGCGACTCCTCAATAGCACTTAAAAGTAAATCTACCATTTGCAATCTATTGTCTATTTCAATCTATTTAATTTACAATTAACAAGACACCTCTTGCTCTCTCAACTTAAAGAGCTACTGACTCTGAAGGATTGAAATGCAATAAAGAAGATAACCTAGTTAGGGTATAATTAAGGGAATTTATGTAAGTAATAAACATGGTATTGCTGCCTTCTAAAAAAATACCCTGAACTTGAGTTAATTTTAAAAAAAAATTATATTAAAATAAGTGTTCAGACACTTAATTAGCATAAAGCAAGATAGCTATGGTGAATTAATTATATGTAATTTCCTTTAAGTAACCACTGAAAGCATGACACACCAAATGGCCTTTGTGTGATCTGTCAGCAGGCCAGGTTTTAACCTCTGCATCTTGGATTAACCCCTTCTGGGCTGCTGCTGATTTCAGCTAAATCCTACAGGTGCCTACATCATGTCCTCCAGAGGGGCAAGTTTAAAGGCAATTAAAAGTATGAAATAAAAATCACCTCCCTGTTTAAACCCTCACTTGACCTTGGGTTAAACACAAAGAGTTCATTTTCCAGGATTCTGTCTGGAGCAGGAAATAAGGGAAAAAGCATCGTTGCTAACACTGGTGGCGGGCGTTTCCTTTGTCCTGAATGTTATAAGCCCGGTAAGCATAACTGCATGGGCTTATTATAAAATAGAAAATATTCTTATTAAGTAATAGGATTTTGATGCCAGTCCTAGCAGGTGTACCTGCCAAGTGTTTTAAGATGCAATCTACAGTTCACTTTGAAATTTGTTTGGGTTTTTTTTGAGGAGGGGAAAAAGAGTCCAAGCATTGACAAGGGCATACTGGGTGGGGAGGTGAGCCTGCAAGGTGCTCGCTTGTGCCGCAGGAGAGCGTGGGGGCTCCTTACAGGCTTTTGGTCATGGCTTGTGCTGCACAAATCCCTAAGGAACCACAGCTGGCTTTCTGGTAGCTCAGCTTCTCTTCATGCCAGTGGGTCTCCAGCTGGATGCTTGGTCGGTGGTGTATGAAAGTACGCTCCTGAAGCTGCTTCACCACCACAAACAGTAATTTCACTCCGCAATTGCACATGTCCTTCGCTGGATGCAGAGTACGCACCATTTATTGTGCATAGGGACAACTGAGAGAAAGACATTTCAGAATGAAGTAACAAGAGTTGCTGACGGGCAGACTTCCTGGGTACATCATTGGTGTGAAGGACGGGATCATGCTGTCTGAGTGGAAGATGTGTCCTTCTTGTGTGTACCCAAAAGAGACACCTTGGAGATCTTTTCCTTCCTGAAAGAAGGGATGAGATCACCGTTAATAGAAGTATTCAAAAGCTACTTATATACAACAAGAATACCTCACTGTATTTCAGGTCTGTCTAGTGCCCCATTAGCAAACCAACATTTTTTGGGGCATGTGGGACTTGATATTGCCCAGCTTGCGAGACTCCGACTGAATCCATCAGGGCTTTCTCTTCAACTTTCCACCTCCAACAAGAAACTTGTCCTTTCGTATATTCTTTTTCAAAGGGACGAATTTCTACCCATCTAGCTTAAGGTGAAGAGTTTGAAATAGCAGCGAGTACATCCAAACCCCACTCTTCTGGTTCCCATGCCACCAGGCTGGGGATGAAGGTAGCACAGCTACACATTTAAATCACGTGACCGCAGCAGCTAGGGCCATTAGCACTGGTGACAGAATGGCAGGCATTTTCTGATTAAAACCAAAAAAACCTCCCCCGCAAATTACATTGAGCCCTTCTTTGCATTTTGAAAGGCAATATGTGCTTTTTCACCTGCCACGACTGTCAGCTGGCGTGTGCTGTCTCTACCCAAGCTGACATCTGCAAATTCATGATCTGTGCTGCCGCTTCCACACAGAGCATCACAGCCCGCAAAGCCCTGTCCCCTTCTCCAAAAATCTCTTGCCTTGCTTACTGGCTGTGATGCACGCGGGTTCAGCCTGCTGGGGAAGTAAAGACTTTCCCAGGAAGGTTTGTACACTGCATCTACTATTAGGGACTTCAGAGATGGCCGGTTTTAATTTTGGAGTTATTTAATTTTTTTTACGGGAACTCTTATAGCTACTTACTTTTGAACAAAGTGTGTGATGTTTCTATTTCTGCTCTCAACTACAGTCAGATGGTAATTCATCTGGTTCTGTGCAGTGTCACCTAAAAAAACCTGAAGAACAAATGCTTCATTGCTGTATTCAAACTAAAAATCTTGGCTGGCCGTCCCATTTTAATTGGAGGCTGAAGTGCTTTTGAATCAAAATGGATATTGAGAGAACATCAGGACCAAACTGCCAAGGCTTCTGTCAGTGTGGTGACATTGTTTCGTTAGATATGGGACTTGGAATATATTTACATGCCTCGTAGCGATGTAACGAAAGATGACAGATTAATTAACTATTGGAGTTGGGCCAAGCAGAGGACATGGTGGCCTAGCAGGTGCCCTGTTCCCCATGCGATAGATTGTGTTTGTTCATGCACTCAGAACCTCATTAGGCTCAACCTGAGTTATTTGGTACGAAGTGTTACTTGGGTAATTGTTGTTGTGCTGTTTGCGTGAACTTGCGTGCAGAAGACATTTGCAGAGGTGGCATTGGGGTCTGGCTGACTGGGGTGCTGCAAAAGTTGTTTGGTTGAAAGGACTTAATCCAACCCGGAGCATAATGATGACAAAGCACAAGGAGAGGTGTCCCTGGCTTTTGTTTCTCTGCACAACCATGCCTGTTTGGTACAGAGGTGCCTCCAGCAAGGAGACATGGGGAGTTTTCCTCCATGCCACAGCATGGAGGACAAATGTGGGTTTTTTTCAGCGGGATAAAAAGGTAGGAGGTGCTGTCGGACCCTCTTTCCCCTCTCCGCTGTGCTCTTGGAGGATTTCAGTATTTCTTACCGGGGCTCAGATGCGTAGTCTGATTTTCTACTTGCTCCAACTTTGTTGTGGAGACTGCCCACTGCAATGGAGAGTGTCACCGGTAGGAAATATTTACAGAGAGGAGGAGAATAATTTATTTAAAACAAACAAAAAAAAAGAGAACATTGTTCCTCCAGTCAGATGTTTATTTTGTGGCTGCGTATCAATTATCTGTTTGAGCAGGTTTCATTACAGAAAGTGCAAAACCCCTAAGCGCGTTTTAAAATATGCTAATCCTTACTTAGGCAGGAAATGGAAAAGGCTCATTTACAGTTTAATTTCTAATCCATGTGGGTTGCCATGTTGTATGCTGGGACATAAATAGAAAAGCTGAAGTGGAGAGGACAGCTCGCTCACAATAAACAGGTGCTGCTGCTTTGCTTTTTCTGCTTACCCACTCTGATCATATGTCAAAGCACAAGCCGCAAAATGTTGAGTGCAAACTCCGCCAGAGCCATTTACTCTGTGCTTTTCCTTTTGAGGGACAACATACGGGCAAGAGCTTGTAAATCAACACTGATGAGAAAGACCAGGTTCTCTTCTGATGGGGTGAGCACCCACACAAAGAGCTGTCACAGCCCTTTTCTTTGGCTGGCAATGTTAATCGAACAGGATCAGCAGGCAGCCCCATAGAACGCCTGCAAAAAGCAAATCCACGTTCCCCACTCAGGTCCCTTCTGCTGCTGCAAACGCACTGGGGCAAAGAAAATTCTTCCTTTCTCTTTTTCTTGGTTTTCTTTTCCTTTCTCTAAAAAAGTTGAGTTGCACAAATGAGCTCCCCCTCCAACTTTTCCCCTTTAGTAATTTGTAACATTAATGGAACGAACTAATCCCTCTGATTAAATGCTTATTTGGGCAAGGCTACCAATTCCGCTGTCAGGCCTCCCATATCAGTGCTTCATCAGTTGACTGACGCTGTTGTTTTCTGGATGAAACAAATACTATCCCCTACAGGTTCAGACCCAGGCTGGGGGCTCCTCCCCTTTGAGATTGCTGGAAAGAAGGTGGAGTCGACAAACTTGCAAGTGCAAATCCTTCTTGAAATACCTGGCCCCGCACATATTTGAAAATCAGGAGGGGAAGATGTGTTGGGAGCCTGGGAGGGAAAATCCAGCTGCGGCAGGAGCTACAGTGGCAGCCCTGGGCCCAAGGGGTGCCCAAAAAAGAAGCATACTTTTTGCAGTACCGTTGCCAACCCAGCGCTAGCAGGGCAGTGACAGATACTCGAAATGATGGGACTGGGTATATTTGATATAGAGCAGCAGAGTTTAATTATGGACAAGAATCAAATTGATATTCATAGGGTGATAAATAAATAATGTGTATGCACTCGCAAGGAAGGACAAGAACATTTTTCTGAAGCCAAAGAAATAAAATCAGCAAAACAGAAATTAAAAATGGATCTATTTAGCAGAGCTTCTGGTTATATGACAAATGCATCAGTTCATGGGCTCGATCCTTCTGTTTCTTGAGGAGTCATTCATGCCCAGGCTAAAAGGCTATGAAATGGGCCGGGGTCACATTTCTCATCCTCTGATCTCTGCTCTGAGATTTCCAGCTAACATTTTCTCTCCTCAGGGGGTGAATTGAGCCTTGGGAGGCTCAGCAGCAGCCAAGAGCTAAAAGGACAAGAGGGAAACCCGAGGAGTTGATTTGATGGTGATGGAGATAGGAAGGAAAGTGGGGCGGTATTTTTGCTGGTCGGCTGAGCCGGGGCTGCAAGCCAGCACCCACC
>NW_009258755.1:2821100-2840428 GCF_000687185.1 Egretta garzetta
AGGCCTTTTCAAAAAAAGCTGTGCAGTTCACATAGGAAGATCAGTGCATCAGTACCATAGCCGCTTTTTTATTTTCCTAAATGCAGAAAACTTCTCCTAAATAGTTGGTGCTTCTGACAAAGCTCTTCTCCAAAACATGCGTGTTTCTTCAAGATAAGTCTCACCTTTCACATATAACCTGGTGTTTCTTGTACATGCAGATACAGACATGAGCTTGAAAATGGGAAGGAAATTATCTGAAATGAGAAAATGAATTGGGAAACCAGCATGTTATACTTTCAATGAAACACTTTTAAGTTTTACTCTTGGATTTAGGGAGTGGATCGGGGGGCTTGCCTCATAATGTTTTTAATACATGGTGATATCAGTGTTGTGTTAAAAAACTGAGAGAACTGGCAAAAGCTAACAGAAGATGGCAGCTTGGATGCATCGGGGACTTGGGTGACTTCTATTTGTCCACTGAGCACCTTTGCATGTCTCAAAATGGCTTATTCTCAGCCATGCCTGAGATGGTGCTTTGCTACAGACCAAGCAGCGTGTATTTCTAGAGATAAGACAGGCAGGAGACCCCTCCCAAAAAAGGCGTATGTATATATCTCAGTCAATAAAAAATATATATACATATATAAAGGGGGCCTTAGGTCATGCTTGGCGTAGCCATAGGCCATCGGGGCAAGGCAGCTCCTTGGTTTTCCTCCGCTTCCCTTCACCCCTGCGCTCAGCAGCCGGCTGCCCCGGCATTCGGGGGGAGGCTTGAAAAATGCTGCCTTGACAGAAGAGCGTTTGATGAGCATGGAAAAATTCATTTTTAATTAATTTTCTTCTTGTTTAAAGGAAAAATGGAGAATGTAGTGTGGAAGAACAAGACCTGAAACAAATTGCTAACTGTAGTAATAATATTTTTTCTCTTAGTTATATGCTTTTTTTAACTTTGGCTGCTGTACCTACACAAATGCCCTTTAGCAAGAATTAAAAGAAAAGGCAAAAGTGTGATAGAGGCATAATTTTATTTTCAAGTGATCTAGGAGGTTTTTCAAAGTTTTCCAGGAGGTGTCAGCAGTACTTTAAAACTTTCATTTTCTGTGATGGAGATTTCTGCAGAAGTTACTCTTCTAAAATAAATAAAAGGAAGAATACCATGGTAAGAAAAGAGTAAATGTCATCATCCAATCCTACTCTCGAGGACATGGGTCCTCGCTGCTGGCTCGGGCTGGGTTTGCAAGCCTTTGGGCATGGCATATTTTGGCAGGATTTGTTACTGCTGGACTCTTGGCCAGTGGGCTGTGTTGGCGTTGTTCCCCTTGCTGCGTTGTTGGTAAGCGTCAGCCCTGCAGCTGGCTCTGGAGATCTTCTAAGCTGTGGGACTTGGCAACTTTCAAGTTCTGCAGAACCCCAGCTTTCATGACCATAAAGCAAATTTTTGCCCAGATCCTCTGAGAAAAGCCTTGAAAATATGACCCAGTGCGAATAAATCAAAAGGCAACTAAAATAATTTTAAATTTTTTTTTTTATTATTAAAAACCTCATGGTGATGTGTTTTCAGGATTAGAAGTACTGCTTTATGGCTGAGGGGAGAAACAGCTCTATTTATACTTCTCTTTCATCATCCATAGTTGGCTTTCATAGGAACTGTTGGGATAATCTGGTCCAGGCTGGTGTAAACTGGCAGAGCTCAGCAGGCTTCACAGAGGCTGAGCCAAGTTATACCGCTTCCAAAGCCAGGAAAATAATCATAATGACACAGAGAGCATTTTCCACCTGAGGATCAGCAAGCAAACAGGGAAGCCCACAGAGTTGCCATGCAAGGGAGAGCATTACTGGAGGTGGCAGTTAGTTCAGTATCATGAATTTTTTTGCAACAATAAAAAAAAAAAGGTGGGAGGATGTGCAGCCCTAATATGGCACAACTGGGAACGTAAAATGCTGTTCTTCAATCCTGCTGTTGGTCAACGCAGCAATGTTAGTGAAGGATATAGGTGGCAACACAGGTAATTGTTGCCAGTCTCAGTGTTTTCAGTCTGGTTTTACATGGCTAAATTAGTAAAGAAAAAGGATAATCAGGGAAATAAAAGCTTGAAAACATTTCATTTCAGAGCTTGCTGTGAGGAGGCCTTAAAAGCAAGCACAGGCATTGCAAGGAGATGGGGCTTTTCTCTTTCAAAATCCAGCAGAGTCCAATAAAATCAGGCAGATCGACAGGCACAAAGAATTACAGTCAATTTACTTCTGAAAATGAGTACCATCGGGTTGATAGTGGGCAGATTCACTCACTAAGGTCTGCTTTGGGGCTATCTGATCCAACTCTTCTGTGGGATCGTAGATACCATCTTAAAGTATCATCATACTGTTGCATGATTTTTCACATTGCAGTAATTAAATGCTGGGATGCTCGGCAAGTGCTAGGGAGGGCTTGGGCTTGATGCACTGCTGTAACATATGTTTTCTTAACCTCTTGTACTTGGGTCTGGCAGGATATTTTATTAAATGAACTTTTAAAATAGGTCAGTTGGGTAAATATAATCAAGAAGTCTGCTCATGAGTTAGATCAGCTTTAAAAAAAGCACTGCACTGTTCAAACCATTAATGGCTGGCAGGGTTAGAGATGAAAAAGAAGATAAATCCGTTGCGTAGGATTGTGTGGGATGGAAGAACCTCTGCAGAGTCTCTGCCCGAGTCTTACCCCACGCTAGCAGGTTATTTGCCTGCGGTTTAGAAGTCTGATCTCACTCTTTTTCCCCATTGTAATTTTAACCACTGTAGCACAGACGTTAATGGGATTATATCTACTTAGATAGGAAGCTGCTCTGGGGAGGGACTTGATCTTCTTGCTTGCCTGCATAACATCAGGCACCATCATTTGCTACACCACGTTTTACCACTACACTAAGAAACCTAGTGTTGGAGAGAAAGCTGGGAGCTTAAAAATGGTCACTGGTGTACAGATCTGGAGTGGAACTGGAGAAGCAGGTACCGGGTTTGGAAAAACAAGTTGCATCAGCCCAGAACTAGCAGAGCCTGGTCAAGTCCAGCTCTCTCTCACGTGGGTTTTGCCATGTCTGATCAGGGCTGAGCACTTTTGACAGCTGTCCCTCTGTAGAGCCACTGACAAGGTGTCTCTTTCCTCTCAACACCAGTTTGCAGGAAACTTGTAGGAAGGGCATAACGGAAAGGACAAACTGGTTGAAACCGGGCAGTGGGCTCGATACATCATCACTGCACACGCATAAGCTTTGTTTCCCTAAAAACCCAAATTGATTAGATGTCAACCTCTCAGCTGGGAAGGTATCTAAAAGGAGGAAGAGGAGAAGACAGTAAAGAAGGATAAAACCCGATGTTTAGATATACATTAATGGGTTCATAAGGGCAAACAAAGCAACTATGTGAGAGTAGGGGGGCAAGGGGGGGTTTGGGGAGGTTGCAGGAGGGAGCTGGTCCAGGCTCCAGGCTGATGCCTGTCCCTCATCCCTGGCCAGGCTTTAATACTGTTTGGCAATTGCACCCTGTCCCTTGGCTCTGTGGGATTAAAGAAGAGGGGATCTCTTTTTTTTTTTATTCTTCTTTTTTCTTTCTTTTCTTTTTTACCCTTGCTGGATACCCTTTCCGGAGCACCTCCTCCCTGCCTGCCTCGGCCCCGCTTGGCTCCAATGCGCCTGCGTGCCGCGATGCCCTGAGCCGTGCTTAACGTGTCCCCAGGAAACCTGGCACCCCGCCCGCTGGGACCAAATTTCAAGGCATATCCCTATTAGCTTATTTTGATGTTTTTATCTTTCCGTGATCGGGAACTATTCTCTGCAGCCAAAACAGACACTTTCCCGACGGCGTCAAGTGAATTTTTAGCTCTCCTCTGAGGAGAGGACTTCAATAAAAGATGAGGCCGCTCACCGCGCTGACTGGCTGGAGCCCTGTAACGTCTCTGGCGGCTCCTGCCTTTCGCTGTAAGTTTACACTTGTATGAACATTGGCTCGGCTGCCCCATGTTGCTGTAAGTGAAGGTTTGCACGCAAACATGGCCTCCACAAAAGCCACCTCAGGCGAAAGCACTTCCCGCACCAGCAAAATGCAGAGTTACACGGTGTCTCCGGTGGGTAACTCTGCCAGTGGTTTGGCAGTGGCTCATGTTTTAGTCATGAGGGATGGGGTCCCTTCCCTCCCACCTCCCCCCTGGCCAAGGAGTGTGGCAGGTTTGCTCAAAGGCACTGGGAGCAGATCGCCCACAATTTCTGATGAGGGACGCATCACCACAACAAAGTTTTGCTCAGCTGTGGGAGCATTTGTTCAAGGTCTGATACACGCAAACCTTGCACTCTGCAGAAACACTATGGAGGCCCTGTTCCCCTCCTTTGACCTCCTAAGCTCCCACCTTCACTTGCTCCAGCTATGAAGAAATAAAATGCAAATAAACCTGCCAGTTTTCTTCTGGAGCCTGGGAGGAGCAGAAGGTCTGCAGGTCATTCAATCCCCTCTTCTCCTTCTGAAGCTGAAATGACTGAAAATCCATAGAAAATACTGAAATGGTGGGGGCAATAATAGATCAAGATAGTTTTTGCACCTGCTGAAACCTCCTGGGTTTCTTTTATTCACGAGGCTAATGCTTCTGTCTTGCTGCCCTTAATTACGGGTTGGGAAACTCCTTGTTGCTTTGGGGCCACCCCTGCTCTGCAGTAGCGCGCAGATTAAGTGCTAGAAATGTCCCTGGGGTGCTGCAGCTCCCGCCAGCATGTGGATTTTTGCCCAGATTGTGTAATATCCAGGTGAAATGAAGGGGAGCCTGCATGCCACGCAAACACACCTTCTGGATTCACCTGAGTCGCGTGTTTTATGGGAAGTGTTTGCAGAGGTGGGGTGGGTGAGAAGGCTGCGCAGCAGGCTCGGGGCTGAGCTGGGTGTGAAAAGGGCACAGCAGAGAGAAAAAACACCGTCATGGCAAAGTCCCGTGAAGTTGGTGGAGCTACACTCCAAGGTGTTTCAGCACTGATGCAAACCAAACTGGGGAGAAATTGTATCTGTGCGCCTCTTAGCAGTTCTTACACTTTCTATGGCTTTTTTCTGAGAATTTCAAAACCAGGCTGAGATTGCCCCGCAAACCCAGGTGGGGGGAGCTTGGCTGGATAATAATTTCCAAGGGCTATCCCACTTGTTTCCCCTGTGCCATGCAGCCATCTGCAGGCAAAGGCCTGGGGGAGGCAAATCTAGAAGACACGTTTGAAGCTGATATTTGAAGCTGAAATTTTCAGCTGAGACATGGGGAGTTTTAGGAGGCTGCAGGGCAAGGGAGCCACTGGAGGGAAGAGGGGCACTCGCAGCAAAGACGCTGCAACTATTTAGCTAAAGGGGAGGTGATTAGTTTTGCAATATATTTGCAGGAAGACTGACTTTTACAGCTTCTTCTCGACCAAATATTTAATTTTTCTTTAGTGGCTTACCCCTCCGTGGCTGTCTGCCTTGCAGCAAAGCACATGGGAAAATGCTGCTGCTGAAAATGGGAGCTGATAGAGGGAACTTTTCAAAAGCAGGTGGCTCCTTGGGGTCCCAGGACCCACTGAATTTCAGACAAGTTTATTCAGTCACTCAAGAGCTTTTGAAAAATTATTGAAAGTCTCTCCCCTCTCATTATTGCGGACTCCCCAGCAGGTAGCTCAGGCTCCTCTAATCCTTAAATCAAATATGACAGCTTCTCTTCTGTATTGGTTTTCATTTTCACACTGACTTCAGGGTGGATATTTCTCTTCCTCCTTGTTACCAGGGGACTGACAATAACCGTTTTAAAAGAAACAGCAAATATCATCTGGTTTTGTATTTAGGTGTGCTGGCTAATGCCGATGGCTGCGGCTTTGGGTAATTCTGTAGATTAAAAAGGTAGTGCTTTGAAGGCAAAATCCGGAGCCATGCTAAATGCGGTAGTATTATTTATGACTGTGTTTGCTTTCTGTTTTCCAAATTCTCCTCCATGAAGTCAACACTTGTCATTAAAAGCCATCCTAAGGTATCAGGCTGAAGTGTGTAAGGAAAAAACCAATAACTTCCAGAAGCACATTTTCATTAACCTGGAACTAAAAAAATCCACTGCGAAACAGTGGAATGTTTCCTTGAAGCCTTTTTTTCACCTTTCCATACACATTTTCTCAAGCAGTTTAATCAGGCAAAAGCTTCCTTTATCATTTGACTTTTTTTTTATTCCTACCGTGGTTCCTGACGTTTTGGGAAATCGCTCATTTAAAGTGTTGCAAAGAAAGTGCTGTCAGTTATTTATCAGGTTTTATGTCATGATTTGGGAAAAATGACCTTGATTTACTTGTGCCATTAGAGACTTCATCAAAGGAATGAACGAGAATTTTTCTACAGCACCATTAAGTAAAACCAGCAAAGCCTCTCGGTCACTTTTTCCAGTTAGCGTACTTGAAAAAGTAGGCAAAAATATTACTTGGACCGTTGATTATATTGATAGATCCACAGCGATTTGAAATGCCTTGCCCTGGTTAGTTAATATTTGCTCATTAACACCAGCATTTAAAAAGAGCTCCATTGCACAACTTCTTTCCCATGTAGCACTGTCCAAACGGCGGGAATGGGGAGACGCTCCGAGCCTGGTGCTGTGAGAAGAGGTGTGAGGGGGAACAAAACGAAAAGGCAATTATTTCGTTTTCAAACCTTTGTGTAAATAAGCTATCCCAACGGGAAGCTCCACAGGACGCGGTGAGAATCACCAGTTGGGGTCTGGCGGGGAGAGTGCCTCCGCCAAATATTTCTTTGCCCTGTTAATCCCTTTGGGAATTCTCATGTGCTTAAAATGAGGTGCCTGCTTGAGTACCTTCCCCAGTCAGAGCCACGGCTGAGGAATAATAATGATGTTGATAGCAAATGCAGCAGGAAATAAGCTGAAGATCGGGAGTGTTCAGCACTCCGTGGCTACCCGCGCGTACCGGCATTTGCACGTCATTTTTAAGACTTCCTCCTGCTCCCCACATCCCCCCTCTGCATGAAAGCTTTGGGCAGAATCCTCCTTTCCTTTCCCCTAAATAATCATTCCAGCGTATGGGGTGATTTTTAAAGGCAGGGAAAAAAAAATATTAATACATCTAGCATCCACTTCTCCGTTGCGCTCACTGATTAGTAACTGGAGAGGCTCAAGAGGTGCTCATGAAGGGCTGATTACAAAGTCAGGGAAAATGAGAGATTCTCCAACCGGGGCTTCTCGCCTGCTGCTGTTTGTGCTGCCGTGCTTTTCCTGCAACTCTGGACCGTGCCTGTATTAGCTTTGCACATTTTTTTTTTTCTGAAGAACTCACTGAACTGGCTGCTTATGCTGGGAAGCTCCTTTGAGAGGCTGGAGGTATTTTTTTAAGAGTCGTTCCCTACGTGCTTAACACGAGCAAATATTTTAGAGCTCCACTTTGACAGTTGTAAGTAAATGTAACTCTGGTGTCGCTGCACAGAAAGAATCTGGATGTTTCACCAGTGGAATAAAAGGAGTGGGTTTCTTCTAGACATTTGTAACCACTAACCTCTGTAAGAAAAACCTCTTCACATTTTGTATTTTAAAAAGTGTTTACAAAAAGCGTTTACATCTTACGATGCATGTGCACTGAGGGAGAATGTATGCTGACTGTATTTTGTGTGTTAAATATAACTTCTGGTGAGAGCCTGGGCTGTAGAAAAGCAGAACAGTAACAGCAAAAACTTCAAACTTGTGTACTTTCAACTTTCCTCCAAGTTCTCACTTGAGAATGAAAAATCAGCAGCAAGGGCAGACGACTTGACTGTGTTTTGGATAGCAAAAGATAATGTGGAATGTTCTCGTTCGGGGAAAAAGAGGTTAAAAAATACCAGATTGTGGCGTAATTACCAAATTACGACACCTAATTTGTGGGTTTAACTTGCTAATTATCTGTGATACATGGGTGGTGAAGGGTGAATACCAAGCACTAGAAGCCTTCCTTTTGTCTTTGGAAATTTGTTTTGATTGGGGGGGGGGAGAGGAAAAAATCTGGCTTGGCCACATGCGACTGCGCCTTATTCTCTTGTGCCAGGCGGAATAAAAAGCAACTCCACAGAGTAGTAGGCAATGTGTTCGTTTTAGTAGAAATAGAGGGTGTGACAGGCATTTTGCGGGGTTTAGCTGCCTCTAACGTATGTACAGACACTTTTGAAAAAAAATATTTTGAGAGTGAAGACTAGCACCCTGAAGTTTTTTCTTGCCAGAGTGCGTTTCCAAGGGCTGTCGGGAGTGCCGGTGCTGATATTTAAGATGAGTTCATGTGTAAGTGCCAGCCCTGACTGCAGAGACAGTCACTCTGCATTTTTTTCCTCTCCTTTGTAAGTAACTGTCAGTATTTGCTAGTCAATATTAAGCAGGACTATTTACCTTGTCAAAAATGGATGCTTTTAAATTAATTCCAAAGTAGGGAATATACCATTCTCCCTTGCACTTGATAGGCAGGGTTAATATTCTCGCAGCTGAAGATCTGGGGACTGGAGCAAAATGCAAATGGCCACAGAGGAGACGGCTTGAGAAAACGGCTGCGTGTGAACTTGACAGTAAGAGAAGCAAGGAGGAACGAAATGACCTACATTTTGCTAGAGCAAACCTGGCCATTAATGAAAGAGAAGAGCATATAGTCATTTGTACGCTTATGTGCGTACATTTGTGATGTCCGTGCTTGCAGCAAAACCACAGTTTGTTGTGAAATCATTCTGAGGCATTAAATAGCTTTCTAGAAAAGCTGCTTCACCCATATAGCAGACGCATTTGATCCGAGTTTTCTAGGATTGCAGCAGTGGACTTGAAAAACTCAGACAATATTGGTGAAAAATGAAGCACTGTTTCTTCTGCTCATGCACATGTAAACATTTTAGTTTTTGAAGATGTTTCTCTGCAGCTCCTAGCTGTGTTTTAGTTAAAAACAAACCAACCCAAAACAAAAAACCAAACGAACCCAAACCTGGCAACTATTTTAATTTGAGTTTCAATTTTAAGAACTTGCAGCCATTCAGGGGGTGCGTGTGTATGTGTTACAGCACATGCTGATTAATCATTAGCAATAGCACAACGTGCTCAAACGAAACCCTCTTCAAATCAATAGCAAGCCTGATGCAAGAGAGATTGAGAGAGCTGCACATTTCACCTGAGAACCGTATTTTACCTTGGAGATAAGGGAAACTGTTACACTAAGCTTAGTTGCATTAATAGTAATAATTACATATCAAATGAAATACATTCCACCCCACATAAGGCGCGTTGCAGCAGCGAAACCTTCATTAATAAGAGATGCAGAAATGTGTTGCATGGAAGAATGAAAACTGAACGGGGATTACAGAGTCACTATTGCGTTTGTAGGTTGGCCTGATTCTGCTGTTATTTTTCCTCCCATAAATTCAGACCTTAAAGGAAACCGATTACAACGGTATTTATTGTTTCTGCAAACAAGACTTACAGGCCATATTGTTGTACCTTGGAAATTAAACCGGCTCACAATTTAAAGCACACGTGGGAGGACCGATACAGTAATTAAGGGGTATTTCAGTCATTCACAGCCATCTTTATTTCAGGGAATTGTATCCATGCTCAAAAGCCTAAGAAATAAATATGTATAGTTTTAGAGAATAGGTGGCAAATGTGCATTCTGAAACAGAGGAAAGGCTCAAATTAAAATGTCATAACCAGACAGGCAAATGCAGGGTTTCCAGCGTGCTCTTGTGATTGCAGATGCGCTGCTGTGATAGCAGATCCACTTTCTCGGTTTTGCTCATTTTTCTCTTTGGTCTGGCATTGGGAGTTAGAAATACCTCAGGTTTGTTACATCCCTACTGTCAGAAGACCGCTAGGGCTGACTACACCTTGAAGGGGGTGTCCTGTCACAACAGGGGGGTATTGAACAAATATTTAAGGAAGAGGGGAAACAGAGCCTGGGGAAGCTATGCTGCGGGCAAATCATCTGCTGCGATCTAAGGGAGCGAGCGAGGCATCCTGTGCGATTCCTGCCTTTCCCATTGTATTTCCACGCTGCGGATTTCAGTGGTGTGACTTGCCCTGGCTAAACTCTTTCACGTGTTCAGTTATGTGCAATATTCTCACGGAAGGGACAGCAGGTAGGAAATGTTAATGTTAATAACGGTAATGATAGTGCTACTCCCGCTGCAGAGAGAGGTCCCAACCCTCCAGCCGGCCGGCTGTGAGGGTGAGAGGCCACGGTGGAGTTGCTGCCTCTGACACTTCAGCGTTCAGGCCATTTGCTGGCCAGACACTGAGAAGCAGGGGGTTGCCAGGATTATTTTTCTTCCCTCTCCACACATACATGCCCGAGGCCTCTCAGTCCGCTCAGCCACGTGCATAACCGCATATATAGCACTTCAGTCTGGATTTCGTACAGAGTTTGAACCTGTTGGAAATGCAGCTCAGGGCTTCTGTTTTCCCTAGGATTTCTCCGAAACCTGTCACATAGCTCCAGGAACAGAATCAGCGAGACTTTCCAGTGTTTGAGTTGCGTGTGTAGATACCCTCAGTGCTCCGCTTTTCCCTGGCTAATAGTGATTTCCCCGTGCAAGCTTCACCTTTCGGGGACACCCCTTGTGTCCTACACAGAGAGAGGAGAACCATCTCCCAGACATTGTTGCTTAAGTGAGGGGAAAAGCTGCACTTCCAACATATGTCATAATTTATCAGGGTTTTTTTCCCCCGATTTTACCTTGCATGGCTCAGCACAAGTGGAACATGTTTAATTTGATCCTAATTATTTTTTTTTTAATATTTTAAATCTCAGATGTTGAGACAATTTACATTAATTAAACTTCAGTTGGCTTTAAAATTGTCATGTATCAATTTCAGCAGCGTTTATAGAGAACAAGATAGATGATTTAAATTACACGCCATATGGGGCAATGCTAGGGACATTTGCTATTGTGTTAATTGCTTAAAGCTACGTTTTCTATCCCACTTCTGAGTGAAAGACATTTGCTCTCACGCTTGCTGAATTAGGTGAAGGGTTTCCTGCTCAAATGGAGTATGTGCAAATTTCTCCCCCTCCTGCTGGTTTTTGCTCTGCTGCAAGGATCGGCTTTTCAGAGGAGCTCTGCTGCCGCTAACACCAGCATCACCGCTGCCTTTGGTGGGGGGCAGAGGTAAAGGTGTCTGAGGTGTCCCTGGCTGACACCCCAGGATCCCACCAAATTGTCTTGGGGATTAAACCTGGGGAAGGCAAGATCCTGCTATCCATGAAAATAAGCAGCTTTCTTCACTGCCAAGGTGGAGAGAGGCACATTTGGCTGGGTCCCAAAATGAGTCTGAATTTTCCAGCCCCAGCCCTGAGAGCTCTCCCTGTCATTCCGGTTGTGTCCCAAGTTTGTTGGCACAAGAGGGACCAGCTCCACGAGTGATGCTCAACCTGCTTCTGCTGCTGGTGAATTCACATTTGCAAGCTGCAGATACTAATTTGCAGGTGTGCGTCGAGTGTTGGCAAAGTGGTGCTGGACGTGCCACTGGGAAAAGGGCTTGAGTGGAAACCAGAGGGCCCCTATGGATGAATTTGTACAAAGAGGGGATATGGGTGCCGCAGCTGGTCTGGGAGGAAAGGGCTTTCCAGGGTGAACTGCAAGGCAGAGTAATGTCACCTTTTTCCTAAAGTTTGCGAGTGATGTTTCTGAGTAAGCCTGCTGAATCAGAGTGTTTTGATTTGGGGGAAATCAGATTTAAATGCCTTAACAGCTCAAAAAATGTAGACTAGGGAGTAGTCTTCTTGAGAAGTTTGGGATTAGGGATCCTCAACCTGGTGAAACATCCCACTTTTCCCTGTCTCTTCAAAGAGGTCCGTATCCTTCTCGAAATAAGAGACAGAGAAGGGGTCAGATGGATAGAGGGCAAATATTCAACATGCTCAGCAAAGCTTTCCTCCTTGGAGACCCCTCCAGGTGAGCACTCAAAACCTGAGGAGGCTGGAACCAAAGGTCTTAGTCCCATTCTGTATCCCTACCAGGAACCTTTGCAAAAGACCCTCCAAATATCAGCACAAATCAATTTGCCTTGAAAGACCAGAAAGCACTTGAAGGTTTCTCCACAGCTGGCTTCAAAGAAGTGGGGAAATAAAATCCAGAAAGATGTTAGGGGGGTGTTATGTACAGCTGCACCTACCGGTTTGCAGTACATTTCTGCTTCTGTCTGGTGCTTCCTGCTTGGCAATATTTTAATGGGATTCTCCCATATTAATATTTTAAATGAATAAATAAATATCTGATGAGATACTGTGGATCTCTGCAATCTTTTCATAAATTCTGTGGAAGGTAAAAAGAGAATTAAAGATGAGATTAAACCAGCCTGGGTGATGCATTTCTCTGGCATGTGATAAAGTCTCTAGGTATTTATGCTGTACCGTCTACGTTACAAGTTACATCTATATTAAAAAGCATGTGTGTCTCTCTCTATATATATCTATCTCCATAAAGGCCATGTAGGCTGTCTGTCATCAAGGAGGGTCCTGATTTCTGCTAGAATTGCTGTAAAAGTAATAACGATAGGCTATGGCAGCATACTGTTTTTAAAATGTCTGTGTTTCATATGAGTATGATTTCACTTCATTTTGGTCTGACTCTGCTTTAGGAAATAGCTAGCTGTATGGGGATTGGAAGCCTTTTTTGCCTTACATTTAGGGGAAGTGTAATGCATTTTTTCTCTCTGGCTCTGCATTGCAGAGTCCAGTTCTGGCACAAAAGGATGCTGAGCTCTTATTCAGAGTTAGCAAGAAGTTGCTGGGTGAGAAAGGGTGATGGAAAGGAACCACACGATCTCCATTAATAGAAAAGGAATCCCCGAGAGCCTGTCGGAAACGCTGCCATACGCCAAGACAAACATTAATATTATTCCCAGCATTATAACTACATCATTCTGCTGCTAACATAGATTGTGCCTGCTGCACTGAGTTTATTCATAGAATAAAGTCCCCGGTTTCTGCAGGACCACGCAGGAGCCTCAGGAGTACCCTGCATTGGCACAACTCCTCCTAAATCAGGAATAAAACTTGCATGGACCTTGCCAGGGCCATGCACTCAGACAGTCCCTTCCCCTCCCATCTGGGCATGCTGGAGATGAGGGTTTGGGGTTAAATCCTGCTCTGTCCCACCTGTGACCATCTCTGAAGGTCCCCGACCCTATTCCTAGTTCACTTCAGTGTTACCATGAAGAGGGTTAGGCCTTTTGGGGACAACCTCTGAATCTTGAGAGCTTCCCCAAATGAAATCAGGTGCGAACTAAAAGCCACTTGTTTCATCTGGGAGTGAAATGCATATTTTTTCTGTTTTCTCCGCAGGAGAAAATATATCCGTCTTTCCTTGTTGTGGAGCACCCTGCGAGTTCTTAGAGGACTGGGGGAGAAGGAGGGGTAACCCCCCTAAGCTTGTATATTTATTTATAGGTATTTCTGTCATGTCAGCTGTGAACACCACGTGACTGAGATTTCTCTGAGTGAATTCCCTGTTTACGTGCGTTGTTACCTGTATTCTCATGGAGCTTTGTTTGATATTTCTAAACGGCAAACATTTTTCTTGATGGGAAACGTATGGTTGGCAAACTGCTGTTGGGACAAGCAGCATTATTTTCACCAGGAAAACGCTTAATAGGAATAATCTATGACATTTACTGATTTTTCACAGTTTTTCCCCCTGAAACTTTGCTAACTTACTGCTGCATATCCTAAGTCATTCCTCACTGCGAACTGCGAAGCTTCCTACCAGGCAGCTGCATTTCATGGGCAGGTGGAAAAGTCTCACCATATTTCGGCCAAGTTCTGCCTTTGACCTTCAGCGGCGTGCAGACGGAAAGCTCCCAGCTAAGTGCTGCAGCCCTGCAGCCCCCCAAGCCAGCAGCTCCCCTGCTGACAGAGCTCAGAGCCACGGGAGGAGATAATTGCCGTGTAGTTTCCAAAACATTTTTCTGCTATCTGCTTTCGTGGTTGTGCACCACATTTCTGGCTACCTGTATTCATCAAATTCACGCTTGGAATAGGCTATTGGCTGCACGCTAATAACCCCCTGTTCTTTAATGTTCTCTTTCTAGTTAATTAATCTATTTATGATAATAGTATGTCTCATTTTGTGCCTTCACTCTAGAGGGTGTGTTCGTATTATCCTGCTGTATAGTGTTGACTGGCCCTATTATCATTTATCATTAAAGGCAGTGGCAACACTCTGGCCTGGCCTGCCAATAATTTTTCAATTAATTGCTTAGTGGTTGCTTTTTCTTTGCCTGTGAATTTGAGGTCTTTAAGCTTTCCGTCTGACTTTTTTTTAAGCTTGGCAACTGTGCTTTTTTTTACACTGAGGGATCTGAAGCCTGTGGTGTGGGGCAATGGGGAAAGCACCCAGGAGGGCAGGCAGGCAGGGTTGGCCACCTGAAGGCTGTGAGCCAGCGGCGCCTTGGGGTACACTCCCAGGTTTACCCCTCATGGGAACCGGAGCCTGCGAGGGGCAATGCAGTGTGGCGGGGCCGAGTTGAAAGCACCCAGCCTGTGCCTGGCAGGTGGCACGCTCAGCCCTGGCCTGGGGAGAATCACAGAGGCTCAGAGGACGTCTGTAGCCTTGGACGTTGTCGTGGAGCGTCTCAGAAAAGGGCTGCTGCCTTAAAACTAAGTCCCCCCATGAAACAGGGTGGCAGCAACAAGCTGCAGCAATAGGTTTGTGCATCCGAAGCTTTGCTTTAGCTCAGCCACAGGTCCCCCTTGCCATGGGGCAGCTGTCTGCATGCTGGGTTCCCATTAACGTGGGAGCCACAGAGGTCATTTCGAGTGCCTGCGCCTGCCTTGGGATTACGGCGGTATGCTATGCGAGGGCACACGCGTGGCGGCAGCAGCACCTTGCCCCCCACTTCCACCCCGTTGCCGTGGCACGCACGCTGCAAAGGACGCCGGCTGTCACCCACGCATCTGTGCCTCGGCTGGGCGGGCTGCTAAACTAGTGCTCACGTTTGCCTACATTTCAGCCCTCTGGAGCCATGTGCTTTCTTAAAAGAGATGACAGCACATGAATGTAGAAAGCAAAATAGCCGCAAACCACTATGTATATTGAGGGGACGCTTGTGAAACAAGCGGAGCTGCTGATTAGTAGAAATGTTTGGATTTTATTTGTTTACAAGCACTTGGTTATAGGCTTGACCTGCTTACCTGAGGTTTATTTTTGTTTCCAGCCACATGGCTACTTGTTTCCTTCCACATTCTCCCAAGTGTTTTATTTTTAAGCAGATGCTCCTCTGGACTGCGCTCATGCCAGGTTTTGTCTTATGTTCTTTATCAGTACAACAATATGAAATATTTAATAAGAAGCCAATATAAAAGATTAAAGACGTCTGTCGGCCTCAGTTCCTGAGAAGGAAGCCTGATATGCAGAAAGAGTCAGAAGAAGCAGCATCAAATATACAGGTGTAGACTTGGATCAAAACACGGGAAACCCTGCTTCCTGCTCAGCAGCTTCTCCCTTCGTCACGCCCAAGGCAGGGTAGGAGGAACAGCACTACATTTGAATCTAAACTTGCTGTGTCTGAAACTAAATCGGCTTTCCGCTGCAGAAGACGGGGCAGGATAGCAAGCCCTTGTGCACAGGAGCCTTGCAAGTGTGTTGTCACCTGGCTGGCACTTCTGTGCTTTTATCCTGGCTCCTGCATACCCTCAGCTTTTATTTCTGCCTGGCAAATCCGCTGGCTTTTACCCTGCACTCCCTGGGGACACTCCACAAGTGATTAAGTCTCTCTCTCTCTTTTTTTTTTCTTTCCCCTCTTTTATGCTATGCAAGGAGTTGCTAAAACTCCCTCCTTGGAAGGGCGCTGTCAAAAGCAGCGCGCGTGCATACAGCAGCTTCCCGGCATGTCTGGCAGAGGCCTCTTGGGGGATTGATGGGCAGGAGATGGCTCGGGCAGCTTCACGCAGGCAAAATGATGGTATGTCTAGACAGAAGAAATGCTGAAGCAACATTCCTGGCAACAGTGGTGATCCCAGATAGCGGAGCGTGCCCAGCCCTGCCAGGTATCAAAGCCCCTTTCTGCCAGTCACTCCCTCTGGTGCAGACATCTGCCTTTCCCAGTGGTTTGTTTGGGCCTGGAAGGAGCTTCTGTGCTGGCTGCCCCGCTGAGGAAAGCTCTTTATTCCCAACATGGCTAATGCTGACGCGCTTGGTGTGTGATGAGCACAACAGCGCTCATTTCCAGCATGTGAAATAGGCCGGTTAGGAAGGGGATGGCTGTTAAGAAACTACAAAACTGTATCAGTACCATGTAGCTATATAATGTTTTAATTCTTATAAAAGAGCGTATGTGATGGGCAGAGGTGGCCTCAGAAGGGACTGATAATCCCTGCAGTGTGATAAGGCACATAAGGGGTTTTTTTCCCCCTCATTTTGCTATCCACGTGATTCATAGAAAGACCATAAAAACCATATTACATCTCTCACACACTTCAGTGTACAGCTTTTACCGTCAGGACCCTTTGATCATCCACTTAACTCTTACATACTTGTTAGCATCTTTGATGGTTTCCTTTGTGTACTAACAAACAAAAGCTGAAGTTTACTGATTGCATCATTATGTTTTAAAAAGCATTAAACAAGTAAGCGCTATAAAGCTACGATGATTTAAAATTGCTGTTGTTCAAGTTGGTCCTGTATGTGCATTAAACTAGTATGGCATGCATTTATTTTATTTAGGTCAGCTGTGTCATTGTTGAAGCGTATCCCTATCATATTGCTGAGGGATCTCCTAGTATATAGAGTGCCCTGCATATAAAATGCATATAGAGCATATAAAGAGTATATACAGAATATGTAGAGAGCTTAACTACTCAATGTTAGACATGCAGGTTTAACTCTCATATTCTGCAAGCCAAGCCAGTCAGTATTTGGGAAAAAGCAGCCATGCTTTTGGGCACAAAGGCTGCCTTTTTGTCATCTGCAGCAAGAGCAGCAGATTCCAAAGCTAAATGTAAGGTGAGCAAGAGCACCCCACTGGTGAGCCCTGCAAACAATTAAACATCGCTACAGTAACAGGTACCTGGTACCAACAGTGCTGAGGGAATGTTAGCAAAGGAAAGCCATGACAAAGTAGTTGTCTCCCAAGGAGACAGGTAGTTTATGGTCTGGAAATGCAGTAAACAAGCAGCCTTCTGCATTTGACTGTGGCTAAAAGCAGATTGCTAAAGACAGAGGCAGCACAGAGACAGCACTGCTGCTTCCCTCCGCTGTACTGTTAGGTAAGGAGGCACACAGCTTTCACCTGCTTTTGAGAGGAAGGATATCCCTTCCCAGCAATTCAAGGCTTGAGCAGTTGGCGCTGTAGCTGTTAGAAATATGAGCAGGAGAGCAGCCATGCCACATTCATCCCAGCTACCAAGGACCGACGAGAAGCAAGATTGTCTGTAAGTGGGGAGAAGGAAAGTTGCTGCGTATTCTTTCCACTTTTATATCCTCCTATTGGTGTGCGTAGTGACATCCTTCCTTCTATCACCCCATCTGCCTGTAGAGATGGAGCAGGAGAAAATGAAAGTTGTGTATTAGCTAGTCTGAGGCTTAAAAAACAAAGGATGAGGAGGAAGCATTGCTGCCAACATGGCTTTCTGTACTGAGCAACTGAGTACGAGAATAGAAGTTATGTCCAGATGCTTGCGTTTGGTGGTGCTGGTGAAGCATTCGGTGCAGGGAACTTTAAATGACACCGGAGGGTCATGTCACCACGCGACCCCAAGCTAAGACACCCAGTCAGTGCCTGGCCAGGCTGTTTCACTGTCACAGAGAAGTGGGGTGCATCACAAGTCTGGAAGCTGCAGGGATGGTGTTTGCTGTGGGTCTGGGCTGGGAAACAGCATGCCATGGTTGCACGCTGCCTGGTTTTGGAGGCCATCCTGCCTCCTCCACTACCCAGCCCTCGGGGGCGATTGCTCCCTGCCAAGCTGCGTCGTCATTTCCCTCTCCCAAGAGTCCATGGGAAGAGAAGGGAAGAATAGAGACAGGATTATCTATTTCAAAGAGATTAATTTATATTTTCCATGACAGTTTTCATACTTTTGTAAGAAACAAACTCTCTTCCCCCTGCCCTTTGGAAATCACAACCATATTCTGCTGCTTCTAGAGGAAGTTTGCATCTTAAAGAATTCAGTGCTTTGAAATTAACTTTATATTCAAATAACCCCTTTCTCACTCAGGAACCCCTGAATTTTGAAAACTAAAGAGAACTCAAGGGTGTTGGCAAGTGCATTTCTCCAAAATGGTCCCATGGTGCAGATTTGGAAGCATTTATGAGCTGTTTTGATAATCCCTCTACTGAGCTACTTTATAACGCTGGATTCCAAAATACTTCCCTGACTCTGGCCCAAGTCACTTCAAAAACGGAATTTAGGCACTTAAACAATTAGGAGAAAAAATTCATACCACTAATGCATAAGCCCTTTTGAGAGTATGACTCCACGTCTTTGGTAGTGCGTCCATAGAACCTGCATGTCAGACAACAAGGCAGGTTTCGCTAACAAGAAAATCTCCTCAACTTCAAGAATTAAACTGCCATGACACCATTCAAGTCATACGCTTTTTGCAGCAACCTGTCATCAAAGCTCAACATCTTGTTCAGGTCTTGCACACTGGAAAACAGTTGCCTACGTAAACCAGAAGCTGCACAGGCACCCCTCTAGAGAGTGCAAAGTGTGACAAATTTCTTCTATGTCACATCTCATACAGCAAAATCAAGAAAGAGTTTTAAACTGGTGCAGAAAAACAGAAGCAAAAATAATTAGCATAGACAACTTAGATGCCCACTTAATTACACAGTAAACAGGTAATGCCTTTGTATGTACACATGGGAAAGGAGTTAAATACAGATCCTGACTTGGAATCTTCATCAGGAAAGTATGGTGGGTTGGTTTTTGCAGGAGAAGGGGAAACTGCACAGTCAGGCAACTGCAAACACGTCACCTTGTAATTCTGCACATGCCCTGCACTAAGGTTGCACCTAGAAATAGTTTAGACGTTCATTTTGCCTAAACCTGGATGCCTACTGTCACAGGACTGGCAAAGGGGAAATACAACCCGTAGGTGACAAATGGTTTTCTGGAGAGGCCACCCACTGCTTGGCTGGGTACAGAACAGGGGAAACATTTCTATCCTCTGTTCACAGCCGGCCTAAGGGGTCAGTTGGAATGTCTCACCACATCAGACTACAACATTTATGTAAAGCATTAGGATAACATCTTTTACCTGTCCATTCCCATCTTTACCTTTCCTTATGTTGGACAGTGAGGTGGATTGGGAACTGGCTGAATGGCAGGGCTCAGAGGGTTCTGATCGGCGGGGGGGGGGCCCTGTGGGGGCGCGGGGCC
>NW_009258755.1:2842624-2843845 GCF_000687185.1 Egretta garzetta
TCAGGTCTCCCCGCAGCCTTCTCTTCTCCAGGCTGAACAAGCCCAACTCTCTCAGCCTGTCCTCATAGGAGAGGTGCTCCAGCCCCCAGATCATTTTTGTGGCCCTCCTCCGGACCCACATTCCAACATGTCCAAGTCTTTCCTGTACCAAGGACTCCAGAGCTGGATGCAGGGCTCTAGGTGGGGTCTCACCAGCACAGAGTAGAGGGACAGAATCACCTCCCTTGACCTGCTGGCCACGCTTCTTTTGATGCAGGGGTTGGCTTTCTGGGCTGCCAGTGCACATTGCTGGCTCATGTCCAGCTTTTCATCCACCAGTACCCCCAAGTCCCTCTCTGCAGGGCTGCTCTCAATCCCTTTATCCCCTAGCCTGTATTGATACCAGAGGTTGCCCTGACCTGGGTGCAGGACCTTGCACTTGGCCTTGTTGAACCTCATGAGGTTCACACAGGCCCATTTGTCAAGCTTGTCCACATCCCTCTGGATGGTATCCCATCCCTCAGGCATGTCAACTCCACCACTTAAGTTTGGTGTTGTCTGCAAACTTGCTGAGGGTGCATTCGATCCCACTGTCTATGTCATTGATGAATATATTAAACAGTACTGATCCCAGTACAGATCACTGAGGGACACCACTTGCCACTGATCTCCATCTGGACATCGAACTGTTAAGCACTACCCACTGGATGTTACCATCCAGCCTATTCCTTACCCACCGAACAGTCCACCCACCAAATCCATATCTCGCTAATTTAGTGAGAAGGATGTTGGGGGGGACCATGTTGAAGGCCTTATAGAAGTCCTGATCTATGACATCTGTAGCTTTTCCCTTGTCCACTGATGCAGTCACTCCATCACTGAAGGCCACTAGGGTGGTCAGGCAGGACTTGCCTTTGGTGAAAGGCTGGCTGTCTCAAATCACCTCTCTGTCCTTCAAGCATTAGCATAGATTCGAGGAGGATCTGTTCCATGATGTTCCCAGGCACAGAGGTCAGGCTGACAGGTTGGTAGTTCCCAGGCTTCTCCTTCTGACCCTCTTTAAAGATGGGTGCAATGTTTCCCTTTTTCCAGTCACTGGGGGCTTCACCTGCTTGCCACGACTGTTCGAATATCACTGTGACCAGCTCTGCCGTGGGCCCACCACTCCCCATGGCCTCCCACCACACAGGACACCATACAGGGGCAGCAAGGGGCCCCCAGAGCCAGGGGACTGGCCGGCCC
>NW_009258755.1:2846435-2846838 GCF_000687185.1 Egretta garzetta
CACAACCAGACCGCGTCCCTGTACTCTTCCCAGGATGCCTGTCCCTGCTTCCACTGCCTGTGCAGTTCCCTCTTCCTCCTTAGTTTGACCAGCATCTCTTGTCTCAGCCATGCCGGTCTCTTCCCTTCTTTGCCCGATTTCTTACACCTAGGGATCGAGAGCTCTTGTGCTCTGTGGATCACATCCTTAAAGATCTGCCAGCTCTGTTCTGTTCTCCTGTCCCTGAGGATAGTTTCCCAGGGACTTCTGACTATCTCCTTGAAGAGCTGGAAGTTTGCTTTCCTAAAATTCAGGGTCCTGACTATACTCTTTGTTATTCCCATTTCCCTCAGGAGCGTGAGCTCCACCAGCGCATGATCACTGCAGCCCAGGCTGCCTCCGATCTTGACATCTCCGACGAGCT
>NW_009258755.1:2846938-2847234 GCF_000687185.1 Egretta garzetta
GCAGCTTGCCATGTTGGTTTTCCAGCAGATGTCGGAGTGGTTGAAGTCCCCCAGGAGGATGAGAGCCTGCAAGCGCGAAGCCTCTCGGAGTTGGAGGAAGAATGTTTGCCTTTGTCTCATCTGTGTGAATTAGTGGCTGCGGTTTTATTTTAATCGGGACTAAGTTAGTCTTCCCCGGGTTGGAGCTGGTTTGCCCACGACGGCAACTGCCTGAGGCAACCCAGGCGCCAGGCTGAGCCGGAGCAGGAGCAGGCCCACGGGGGCACCGGGGCAGGGCTGGGGGCCGGACCCTCCCC
>NW_009258755.1:2849082-2854780 GCF_000687185.1 Egretta garzetta
TGCCGCCCAGAACCAGTCAGCTTCGCCCCAGGCCCCTCGCGGGTGCCGGCCCACGTGTGGTGCTGGGGAGGGGCTGGTGACCCCGGGTGGTGCCAGGGACCTGGCCAGGGGACCCAGCCTGCCCTGCCCTCACACCCCGCCCCAAACCCTCGGGATTTAGCCCCGTTTCTGGCCCATCCCAGGTCCCATGTGTGATCTTTGGGGAATGGGATGTGGCCCCCCGCAGCCCCGTGTCCCAGCTACCCCACTCCAGCGCTGGGGTGGGGGCACCCTCCCTACAGAGAGGGCCCGCCCCTCATTGCTGGCCCCAAACCTACCCGGCTGCGGCAAAGGAAAACGCAGCCTGGTCAGGCGGCAACAGCTCCCTCGGCCCCCACGTCCCGGGGAGGCAGCTGCCCCAGAACTGCTCCTGCCCGGGGCTCCCCAGCAGCGGGGGGCAGGGTGGCCGGGCCCACAAGCCGCCCGCGGCTGGGGTGGTGGGCGCAGATCACAGATGGGGTGCCGGCAGCTTTTGTCTGCAAACTGGTCACAAGCAGAGGTAAGCAGGACGCTGATGGAAAATGGCAGAGGTGAACAGTTTGCACCGGTGGGCAAATCCAATCATCTTTTTATGGGGGCAGCTAAAAGATTACTAGAATCGACCACTGCACTGCACTTCATCAAAGCTCACGTTCTGCCTCATTCTGCAGAGGCCCTTGAGCGCTTTCAATAAAAGGCCCCATTCCCCGCCCCCCTCTCCCCCCCAATGGTAATAGAGTCCTCTCAGACTACAGCTCGGAAGAGAAAACTGGAAGGGCTTTTGGAGTCTGTCTTTTTTTTTTTTTTTTCTTGCAATGAGTGCCTGGTTCTGTGGGGGCTGGATGAGCCGAATACTACAGTCAGAAAGACAATGCTGCATGCGACTTATTAAAGCTTTTCCTCTGCTGGTTGGTTGTGTGCAGCAGCTGAAGGACCATGAATAACTTCAGTGACTTGAAAGCTAGCGAGTTGCAGATGATACAGAAATAGTTTTCATTATTTCCAGCACTTACTTTGTTTCCCAGGACTGCTACTTCTAGCCTGTGGCAATAGGGACCAGTTTGGGCTTTAGTTTCCAGTGTTCCCAAGTCAGGGACTGTTAGCGCAGGAATCGGTGTGAGCCGTTGTTTGCGATGAACACGTATTCAGACATGGGTTCAGAAAGTGCTTTCAGCACCTGCGCGCCCACCGGGACGTTGTGCCACTTGGACCCAGAGGACACATGGCTTTTCAGCCCACAAGCCCACTCCTACGTAGCCATTTGCACTTAGTACAGCACTGTTCTTCTAACAAACCTGCTTTTCTTAGCCATTTTTCTTGAAATAAAGTTGGGTTTTTTGGTTTCTTTTTTTTTTTTTTCATTTGCCTTTCTTTAGCACACACAGCTGCAGCATTTAGTGTTTGTATGGGCTGTGTAGGCTGCAGTCACGCCATGACGTCCCACTCTAGACCCAGACCCTGAGCATCCGCTAATCCTCTTACCAAAGTTAATATCCCCTGTGCTTCCACGATAAGCAAGAGTGAATAGAAATGCTCAGTCTGCTCTATATCTTAAAGTTCAGGAGGGAAATTAACATACATGTATAATGAGCTGCATTTAAATAATAACAACATTGTTTTTAACTAGAAAAATGTTCATGCTATTTTCCTTCCTTAATGGTATCTCCATTTACCTTTGCTTTTCAAACTTTCCGTGGGGTCAGACATTCTTTGATGCTAATTCCCAAATGCTCAGTGAATTCCCGTCACTCCTAATCCCTCGGCCTCTCACTCTTTATACAATGTCTCAGTGCCTGCAACTGGGCCCATTAGCACTGGAAACACGAGTCTCCTCGGCCCCCCGGCTGTATTAAAGGGAAGCAGAAGTGAGGGCCCATTTATAGGATAACCTTGCCTCCCATCTAATCCTTTTTCATTTGGGTTTATTTCCTGTTGGTTTTGTTTTACTTTGTAAATCAGCGCATTCTGGCACCAGCCAGCCCTGAACGAGCATGTTTCTCTGACTTGGCCCTGTCGCGCCACCCCACTCTCGGGTCCAGCTTTCTGACCCAGAGCCCACCACTACCCCCGGCCCCAGCAGGGCTCGGTAGAAGCAGCGCCTCCCCGTTATGGGGGGAAAGTGCTCATCTGCCGAGCTGAGCTTACCGCCGGCACAAACACAGCTTTTCTTTCCATTTCTGCTTGAGCTTCCTGGTTGGTGTAGGCTTGTACGAGGGATTTTTCAAATCGTTAAGGATCCAGGTTATGTACAGTTTATAAGCAGCTCTTGTGTTACAAGTACGAATAAAGGATGCAGCGTTAACGTTTTTCATTGGAACAAATGAAAAATTGACTTTGACGCTGATTTAGACGCCACCGTTTGAACACGAGTGGTTTCAAATTAACTTTAAAAGTCAGGTGCGTAAAAGCCAGCCTTCCCTTCCAGGTGGAAGGCAAACAAAACCCAGCCAGACCATCACACTATGTACTAAGTACATCAGTTTTATTTCGTAAAACATCACCACACTCCGTCAAGACAGCAATTTGTAAGTGCTTACAGGCTGCAGTTGTGGACCCTCTTAAATGTCTAGTCTGGTGCTGATTAGTCAACACTGACTGCTTCTAGTCTTAAGGGGAAAAAAAAACCCAAACCCAAAGCAAAACATCTCTCTCCTGCCTGCCGGGAGTTTGGATAACTCACTGATTTCAGGGGCAGAAGGGCCAACTGGTTTGCTTCTCCTATTCCATTGATCGCAGATCATTGTATTTTTCTAATTTGCTACTTCTCTTCATGGTTTTGCCAAGTGGTTAATTATCCCTAGTTTAAAAAAACCAAACAAACCTGTTTTCTAGATAGATATTCTGTGGCTTTAGCATCCAGATGTTGTTTCATATTGCATCTTTCTTTACTGATACCCAGTCCTCTTGGTGGAGACTCTTATAAGACACGAGCCCCTTCCTATTCTGTGTCAGAAGACTTCCACCATACAGCAGCTGTTATAACGGGACAGGCATTATCCAGCTGGGATAATGTCACTTTGATTGGGTTTCTCCTTTGTTAGAAAACCTTTGCTTTAGCACAAGATGGTCAGGTATGGATTCTCTGTGCTGCAGGACAGAATTAGGTGCCTCCACAGTGGGTTATCCAGCACGAGGAATCACCCTGCTGATGTAGCGCTCTCCCTCCATGCCCTTCGTCAAAAACCTTGCCCTCCAAAGCTGGTGGAAGAAATCCTGGTCCTGAGGCTGTGTCCTTTGGCAGAGGGATCCAACTGGGTCTTTAATCCACGCAGCACATTGCGGGGTTTTTAGTTGATCACCCTGTCTCAAGCTTGCCAGGCTTGCAGTAATGCTTGGTTTCAATGAGCTTGGATGGAATGCAGAGAGGTTTGGGCTTGAAATTCTTCCTACATTTCAATGGGTTTGTGTACTGAATTCTCTGTGGGTCATTTGGAACGTAACAGCTTCTTGCAAATGAATATACATGCATCATATACATATTGCAGTTAGGGAATTAGCAATTGCTGTGATGGGAGTGTTTAAACATCTGATAAATCAAGTGAGTCAAACTTCAAAACAGCACTTTTCTAGATTGACGTTCATTAGCACATTGCCAATGGTTAGCTCTTAATCACTATCAATCATTAACACTACTCATTCAAACAATTAGTCTTTAACAATCTTATTCTAAATTAGCCAGTGTGAGTGTGAATGAGGCCGAGGCTGTGTAGCTAAGGCTGATGGCTACAGCTCTTGATGGTTTCAGTGGCTGAGGTCGTCGTGATCAGGCTCAAGAGCTCTTCCAGGGGCGAAGCTGGAACAGCAGTGCAGGACATTTTTCTTCCCTGTTTTGCCTCGTTCCCCCTTCATGGTTTTTATGCTCCTCAGCTCTCCCCAAAAAGAGAAGGGATTGGAATCTCATCACCCGGCATTGTTCATCTTATTTTTAGGATCCAAGTCTCCCTCTTCCCCCTTTGCAGTCTCATGCAGTTTAGAGACTTCTGCTCAGCTGCGTTATGGTGTTGCTGGTTGTTATCGGCAGTGTTACTGTGGTACAAACATTTGTACACTGTGCAGGTCAGACTGTTTTGGTGTGTTTATGTTTGGGTTGAAAGCAAACGAACATTGATCAGGCTTTGCTTTGTATACTTGTACTTTACACGTCAAACAGGCCCTGTCTTTGCTATGAGGTCTTTTGGTGGAATTTGGATGACCAAGTGTTATTTAAAATGTCAGAGTGCATGCTGGAATAGATGTCTCTTCTCCCTCAGTAACCAACATGGGGGGGAGGTTGACACCTCCAGAAGGGAAATTTAGCCCATTCATGTCGATGGACGGATTAGGGTGAAATGTGTCTCGCACTGAATTCCTCTGAAAATCTAGAGATCCTGTTGCTAGTGGCAGGTTTCATACGTGAATACGGCTCAGCAGGATTGGGATTCTGCACCACTGTTTCCAGAGCTCATGCTGCCTGAAGGCTGAAATGAAGCCGTCACTGACGGAGCCCACCAGGTTAGGTGACTGCATCTCCTCTCTCCTGAAGTATGACACAATTTAAAATCAAAGCTGATACTTTTGAAGGGCCCAGGATTTTGCCAACTCTGTCAGGCTGCACACAGCTAACATTTTCACCTTTGTCAAACTAGATTTAATGTATCTGGGAAAACAGGCAATCTGATAATGTATTGCTACTATTGACTTAAAGGAAGGAGCAGGAGGCGTGCTCTCCTCGCATAGATCTCCTGGGGAACTCAATATTTGACTACAAAAGTTGAGAGTTCTTTCATCCAGACACGCTTGATTTTAGAGGTGATATGCAGAGCACCAGCCTTGCTCTATGGCTCGGCTTCAGTGAGTTTTACGTGGCTGCTGTTCGTGCTTTGCTTGGCCAAGTGAGACTGGTTGCTGCCTGAAGTAGGGCACCAGTAGCGGTTGACTAAATTGCCCAAATGCCGAATTTCTGTCGTCCCCCCCAGAAGCTTCCCCTCCACAGCATTGCAGTGGTGCACGTGTTCCTGCTAGGGCCTCGGACAGCAGCTCTCGGACTCTGGGGGCTTCCGTGGTGTTACCGCCACTTAGATACCGAGTGGATGGCAACGTCTCTTGCCTCCTCGGTAGCTCAGATTTCATCCAAAAGATTGAGAAAATAAAAAATTGTCCGACATGAAATCTAATGACAAAAAGTATTAGTGTAAAACTGGAGCGATCTGAGCCTGCAAGCATTCTCTGGGCATTTATTTTTTGCTGGAATACAATGCTGTTGCTCCCAGTCGTGAAGCAGTAACATGCGGTGAGGGCTCTGTCAGTACCGGAGGCCTTTGTCGGTGTTTCCCCGAGAGCTGTTATCTGAGGAAAAACTCTGAGCCGGCATGAATAAATAATGCGCTGACAGGTTTGTCCAGCAAAGCCTACTCTGCAGTAAGGCGACCTTAGGTGATCAGCTGGAAACCAGTGGCCCCTCCAGAGCGTGCTGATGCCCAGAGCAGAGTCGTCGTTGTTTCTGCCGCTCTGCTGCTGTAAGTATATGGTGCTAAAAGCAACAATAATAAATGAGAATGAAACACAGCACAGGCAGCACAAACACGTCAGATAGGTGTTCTGATGCTAAACCCATCTGTACTGTGGTGCTGCTCCAGGGAAAGGCAATGGTGGAGAGATGGGGCCGGCTCGAAGGGAGGGCGCCACGCTGGCTCCTATGGCA
>NW_009258755.1:2854872-2887154 GCF_000687185.1 Egretta garzetta
CCCCCTCGGCCTCCTGTGCCAGCCAGTGCAGAGCTGCGAACTGCAACGTATCCTCTGGATACCAAACCTGAATTTCTTTCCTAAAAACTGCTAGCGAGCTTTTCAACCAGCCTTCTGCCTTTTGTGGCACGTGGGCATTTTTAGGCAAAGTTCTGACAAGCATCTACCAGCTAAGGGGAAATACAGAGAGAAAAAGAGGTGTGGAGCTTTTAGGGACTTTTATTAGCACGCGTGTTAGCTAGTGACAGCCTGGCCCTCTGGGTGGGGGCACTCTGGCAGCTGGGGGCTATTGCTAGCTTTGGCTCTGAGTGAGCTGGAGATGGTGGGTGAGCAAGTTGGATCTCCTCTATGCGTTCTTCTTGCCTCTTGAGCTTTTTATCCACCACGTCATTTCAGGACTATTCAGTGTTGACTCCCGGGAGCCAGCAGTCACTTGCCGTGTATTTGTGTCTAGCGTAATGAGAGGCTGCAGCTGCTTGGACCTTAAGGGTCATAGTAAAGCTATTAATAAACCCCAAGTTCATCAGATGGCTTTGGACATCAGCTTTGTCACTATTGCTTCTGAACTCGCGGTCAGGGGATCCCATTGGCTGGTTCTTCCAAATTACTTGCTAATGCAAGGCAGTAGTTGAGCACATTTCCAATTAAATGCAGCTACTTTATAAAACAATGTTTAAGTTGCTGGCCTAAATTACTCCTTAATTAGGTCATTTTTTCCTAATTGATTAAAAATAGGATTTCAAATTAAAACAGAGAGATTGAGTAACATCACACAAATGATATTATTCAAATCTGAAAGGAAAAAAATCATCAAAAAGGAAAGAACCATTATATTGAATTGCAGATCAGCTATAGATATGACATTTGGGATTGTTCTCTAGAAAATCTATTATTTTCCATCTTTGAAATTAGGGCAAGGATGCAATCAAATAAAAAAGTTTAAAGCCCAGAAGAAAAAAAGCTATTACAAGGCAGCTGATCAAATACAAAATTACATATCGTTTGTAGTGTGGTAGTACCTAGAGACCCAGACTAAGGCTGCAGGCACTGTACAGAGACAAATGAGCCCTGCCCTGGAGAACTTGCAATGGAAGTCAACAAGCCAGATGATGGGACAAAAATTAGAGAGCTAGAGTTGAGCTTCCAAAACCTGCGAGAAAAGTTGAAGGTACCTCAAGAAATAGGTCCAAGAGGTCCATTGGCTGCTTCCATCTCCGAAAGACCACAGCTTCATGTTGTTGTGGCTACCAAAGAGAGCTCCAGAACAGAAATCTGGTGGTGGAAACACTCTGAAATACTCACTTTAAACTCTACTCTGTCCTCTAAAATAAAATGCTATAGCCTGATCTTCCATAACTTGGGCTCCTGTTGATGTCATGAACAACTAGAGCAACAAAGCTCAAATTTCCTATGAAGCCATTTAGAGACAATTTGCAGGGTGGGTTTGGGGGTTTTTTTGATAAAAGAAAACAAACCTAGGCAGACTGACTAGGATAGGTAAAATGTAACACAGCTACCCTGTTTTCTGTAACGCTAGGCAATTTAGGTATATCAGTGTTAAAGGATATTGACTTTGTGAAGATCTGTCAGATAGCTGATTCTCTGGCTTCGTTAGTGCCACCCTGATTTATCTGAGATGAGAAACTGGTCCCTGATTTAAGTTCAGTTCTATCAGTTTAAACAGTGTTTCACTGCATCACTTCCTTAGCAGAGCAGAAATGCGGACTGCATGCTCCTGTTTTTTTTCTCTTCCAAGCAGCTCTCCCCCGGCTCTGTCTCCAGTTAGTATCCAGCACCTGTGCAGGCTGGTTGGTTTCGCCTCTGGGTTAACACTCCATCTCTGCTGTACTCGTGATTTGGCTGCAGTCTCAAACCGTGTGTCAAAAATAGGTACCCATCTGTTCCTGCCCCCTTAAACGTACTGTCTTCTGTTAGATCTGGCTTCTTTTGCAACCTAGATGGTGTATGGCACCACTCTGGACAACTCTCGCCATCATTTTAGCTGGTCATGCTATGGCCACAAATGCAGACAGCAATGCTGCAAGAGCTGCAGCATTAAACATGCACTGCCGAAGCACTTCTGCTCATCTTGGGTAAACGTACCTGAGTACCTCATCTGCCAAGACGACAGCTGTATGGGGTCAGACCAGAGCTCCCTCGCACACAGGCACTCAACACCCAGGCAAAGAAGAGAGGAAGGGTAGAGCAAGCGTACAGTGATATCCTTGCAGCTTCTAGTGATCCACATCATGGAGGTCTCCCGAGCTAGCTGTGGCCTCTTCCTTTCATAGCCCTTGATCTATCATCCTGTGTGAGTTTGTACAATTACGCTTTGCACCCCTGTGAATTGGCGGTGTACTGTGGAACACACTGGTTGTTAGAACATCCTGTGGCAAGTAGTTCTTTGGTTTAATTACACAGCACGTGTAGAAGTGCTGGTCTGTTCATTTCAAATCTGCATGCTGAACATTTAATGTGATAGCCTCAGGTTCTCGTATTCTGAGAGACACCAAATTTTATTCCCTACTCTGCCAGCTGAGATCTTTTTCCTCATAAACGCCCTCAGTACCAAAGACTAGTCTATCATCTCCTGGATAGGAAGCCAATTCCTTTGATTGTTCTCATAATCCATCTCCGAACCCTTTCCAATTATTCTTAGATCCTTGCTAAGACTAGGACCAGGACTGCAGCTGGTATTTGGGGTGCGAGCACATCCTAGAGTTATGCAACGGCACAGTGATGTCTCCTGTTCTGTTCTTCTTTCCTTTCCTCTAATTTATGGACTTCTTAGATCAACACTGATGTGTCTCTCTCTTAAGGAAGTTTAACTGATGTAGAGCATACCACTGAGCACATATGGTCACTACTATTTTTTTCTATATGCTTTACTTTACGTTTATTGACCCTGACCTTCATCTGTGATTTTGTCTGGAGGTTTCTGACAGATCTTTCTGCAACTATTTACAGTTAATTTTTTGTTTAAAAACCTTGAATAATTTAGGAACATCAGCAGACTCTGTTACCTTGTTGTGCACAACCTCTTACCAATAAGCTGAACTGGTCCGCCCCAAAATCAACCCTGGAGGAACTCTGGCACTAACCTGCCTCTATTCACTCACATTCCTTTTCTCTATTACTTTAATCTGTGATCTATGAAAGGACCCTTTGTTTATTACAACCAAACATGGATCAGAAAGAAGGAGTACAATGTCCTTGAGGCTCTTCCATAGTCCTTAAACAATAACGTTACATCTTAATGAGATCTTTGATTATTGTAGGTGTCTCTGTCAATTTAGATATTCTCGTAAATTTAACTCTGGGCGTGCAGTCAGTGCAACTGGAATATATGTGCAGAAAGCTGGCAATTTCCTGTGCAGAAATTTGCTAAGAATATAACTCGGTGAACGTGGGGACCCAGGAAGGAGAAAAGCCACTTTTCAGGCTGCAGTTTTGAAGAGGAACTCCCATGTACTGAGCATTTTCTGCAAGCTTTGTTAGGTATTTACAGTGGTATCGTCCATGTGTTTGCTGTAGAGCTGTTATGAAAGCTGTTTAATAGCAGGATGATACCCGCTTCATAGTCATTAATGAACAGTATGGATCACGCGCTTGTACCAGCAACGGCTTCTCGGCTTTTCCTGTTGCTGCCCAGACTGTTCTTTCATTGACACATTTATTTGTAACCCCCTATCCTATCGTAAATATGGATCATTGCTTTCTCTAGCACATATGGGCTTTCTGGTTTGGTAGATGGATATCATGCACAACAGCATCGACCATTTTCCCAGCAAGATCGTTTCTGCTATCTTGCCCCACCTGGCTAATCCCACAATAGACTGAAAAAATCTGAGCACATTTGTTGGAATGGATCTTCTCTGCCTTTTTCCAGAGATAAAATTAATTCCGTGGAACATTTTGAATGGCCAAAAATCATGCAGTTTAGAAAAGTGTTTGAATAAGACTGTCTGTCATAATTTAATTTTTCAAGCCACTCCAAAAATAATTGATTTATATTTATATAATTCTTTTTATCACAAAGGATTTCATGTGCTTTCCAGAAATATATTTCCATTCAAGCCACTGCTGAAATGCAACCTGTGCTTAACAGCAATATTAGTTTACAGTGTGAGGCAGGGGAAAAAAAGACAAGCTTACCTAAAATACAGCCATTTTCATTCAAAATTATCCCTTTTAGGAATAAAAACCCCCATAAAAATCTGCATGATTTTGGTGCATGAGATTGGGCTGGTTATATGACATTTAGGGGGAATATTAGCATTTCTCATCCTGAGAGCTATAAGTACTTTTCAAATGCTTCCTGTGGCATCTTTAATTCATCCTCATATCCTGAGACTTCTGTCACCTGAAATGTACTGGATTTGCTGGAGCTATTCAGGAAGTTTTACAGTGACTTACAAGGAAGCTTGCTATTTTATAGTATCAGAAGCCCGGGCTGTGGGTAAGCATGAACTTGGTAGTGCAGATTAGGCTTTGTTAAATTCTGTAGTGCTGAATATGGTACCCGTGCGATCGACGTATGTACCCTTAAAATACCTGCAGAGTTTCAGTAGTAGGTGAAGTCTTCCTATCTGTATGTCTTCTTTTTTAGGTGTGGGTTGGGAATATAATTATTAGCAATTGTTAGAATTTCTCTTTGCATTTATAGCTATTGATGTACATTTCTGTGCAAAGTAAGCTCAATGCATGCACAGTTGTTGCTGCCAATGGGAAATATTGCCATGACATCATTTATGACAGTGACTCTGAGGGTGCTGACTTACACGATGTCCTCATTTCTACTTTCACAGCCTGATGGGATTGCAAATGAGGGCAGAATCCAGCCTACTGAATCATGCACGTTTGCTTTTATTTAGCTCTGGCTATCCCTCCAAATCTTTTCCTACCTGCTTGATAATTGGATTTAAATGATCTTTAGTTGCATTGTCTGGGGCTTTGTTAATACCAGCCCCTAAGTATTTGTACTGTATTTTTGGGTGCCCACTTAAGATTCCATGAGGTGAGCAGGGCTGAAGGGCAAACTCCAGAAAGCTGCATCAGTGCAGTCTCAGAGCCATTAATTTTGTGCAATGATAACTTTGTACTCAGAGAGCAATATTCATTATAAGCAGGAGGGGAAGCATGCGAGTCCTTAATTAACAGTAGGATATCATCAGCATAAAGTAATAGTTTAATGTTCTACAGAATCAGTGTTATAGCCTTTTAGACTGTTGGTTTTTCCATTTCAGACAATGCCAACATAAGACTGTAATTGTCTGGATGCCATTACCTGGCTCTCATTACTCTCCAGGCACCACCCACAGCACCCCATTTCCTATGAGTGACCCACAGCTTCTGTTTAACAACCTAGATAAAAGCCCTGTTTCCAAGAGACCTCCATTTCCAGGAGGCCTCCATTTCCATTGTGCACATGAACAGCAACTGGCTTTTTCCCCAAATCCAACCCAACCTTCTGCCTGGCCTCTGTATTGGCAGATAGCAGGGCCAGATTCCCACACCAATGGACAGGTTTGCAAAATGAACGAATGTGTTTTGTTTTGTTTGTAGGACGTGCTGCACCATGGAAGCATTAGCAGAAAGTCATTGAGAGGGCCTGGACTTGCACCCAGCCCCAACCTTACCCCCAGGGACCCAGCGGCTGGAGAAGAGCCACCTTCTCTCCACTGCCTGGGTGAGAAGCTGAATTTCTCTCACCTTGCCAGCACCACCCTGAAAACAGCTAAAAGAGTCACTTTTGGGGACCAGCGACTGCTCATAAACTCAGATCCAGCACCAAGGTTCTTGTAAGAACAGCAAGCCTTAAAGCCTAAGTGAGCCGTTAAGTCTCTAAGCCATTGCCTTTAAGAGCAGCAGTGGGTGTCAGGGGCAGGCCCTGCCCTGATTGGCTGCCTGTGGCTGGGCCTGCCCCCCCGCCCCTATCAGAGCAGCCCAGACCTGCTCGCTCTGTAGCCTGCGAGTTCTATGGGGACAAAAAAGCCCCGTGGATTTTTTGCCCCCATGCAACTCACTTAAGTCTACAATGGCAATGACTTAGAGACTTTAAGGGCCTCTAAGAAGCTGTCCCTTCCCTGACAGTTCTGGGTACCCGCTCTGCCATAATTTAATAATTTACTGGTGCTGTTTCATCACCTACCTTTATTCATCCTCTCTTGGTCCTTTTGCTTTTGTGTTAATTTTCCACAGATCAGAACTGAAGCATCTAGAAATCTTCATGTGGCTGACACAGCATGAAGAGGGCTTGATCCAGTGGCACATATCTGTGAACAGAGACAAGAGTTAATAAATTTTTACTATTTAAAAAAAAATGTAATTAATACCTTATGCAAGACAGACAGTTTGTACATGTATCACTTCTCAGGGGAGACTGACCACTCTGTTCCTGCACGTACAGGGCTGTGCATCAGCCTGGCTTGGTGGAATTACTCTGTGGAAGCACTACATACATACATACATACAGACAGACATATATATATAACCACTATCTCCTCAGCCTCACAGATGAAGGCTAGGACTCCTAGGCTTATTTTCAGCGAGGCTTAGGAAAGACAGAAAGGTGTTTCAAGGTTAAAACATTTGTTGGACGTTCCCGGAAGACTAATTCTGTGTGAAGGGAAGCGCTAATTTTGGAAATGCCGTACCTCTGCTCTGTGGATAATACAGGTTCTTCAGGTGAGCTCCATGCTGTGCTTTGGCAGAGAACTGACACTGAATCCATATTTTCCCCTTCACTCTCGCAAAGGTGGTGCCTTCAAATGCCGCTCATCTTCGCTAATGCAGAAGTTCCTGTGAGCAGGAGTTACCAGTATTAAACTACACGTTTTCTGTTGTGTTTCGGGAAGATTTAGGGTAGCTGGAGTGAATGTGTCTCAGGCAAGGCTACACGTGCCTTTTCTGCTTCTATGCATGCCTCTTCATGGTAAACCGAGTCTTTTTTTTTCCAGATTGAGAGATCTTTTAAGGAATCTGCTACTATGTATTTGGCCAACGCGTAGCATTTCTTTGTTCTCTGAAGCCCACTTAAAGCATGACTTGCTTTGTAAATGTATTCTCTTTGATAACAAAGGCCAGATCCTAAAGGAAGCATAGTAGGGAGGCTCTCTCTGTCATCTAGTAGACTAGGCCATAGCCAGTTGCTTAAACCAGAGCTTTTGTTCCTCTTTTAAATCAAGTTAGTCTGTTATCAGTCCATTGTCCTTCATACACACATTTGTGAATGCTTTGCCTCAGCTATTTTTTTTTTCCCTAAGACTACTCTGTCTTAAGCAAATCCTGTTCGTATTTTTCCTGAAATAAACCACTAAAGAATATCGGAATAATGCGGTATTGCTTTCAGTCTTTCATGAGCTCTACCCGTAGAGAAGAGTTATTATTATCAGAAAGCATATTTATGCTTAACTCTGCCCAAACGGTTTCCTCACACACTTACTGTGTAATGAGAAGATGACAGAAAAACTAAACAGCTGAGCTAGCATTAAAATCCCCTGAAGCATTTATCCCAGCTCTTACAAAGGACCGAACAACTTCAAATATCCTGACAGTTAAACAAATAAGTGCTGGGGTCACCTGTAGTGATGTACACTTAATATCCCTGACTGACAACAGGTTTGCCCTTGTGGGGATGGCTCTTTTGGAAACGTAGCCACCTGAGTACAGAACCAAATATGAGCAAAAAGCAGAACTGCATCTGTGTCAGGTGTCCGGGAGATCTGTGAGGATCACTGGATGTAGTCCCAGTGGCAACCACACTACGTCCAGCAGACAGCAGCAATTCATTTTCTGTTTAGTGACGTGCTCCAGGTCAATGGCTTCGTCCTGCAAGAAAAAGGTAAGAGCTAATTTATGCAGAAAAGCCATAATCCAAAACCTGACTGAAATAGGTAAATAACTTTTAATTTTCTCCAGCAGAGTCTGGCTAGGCCTGGGATGAACTCATGTCTCACACAGAGCTCATGCTGCAGGGAAGTTAGCTTTGTCCAAGACTTCATCGGACCCCTCCTGCCAGCTTGGCTTGCTTTTTTTTAAAAAAAAAGGAGAAAAAATGCCAGACTAGAGTTTTTATTTTACACTGACTGTAATAGTACTTCTTCATTTCTTTCATCAACTTGCTCTAAATAGCTGGCCAACACTTCACCCAGGTTAACTTAACTTAGTTAAACCTGAGAAGTTTATGGCAATCAATTGACTTGGCATTTAAACTGTGCCTACTGAAGTTGTGTGCGGACGTTTAAAACAGTGACAATATCCCTGAATTGGGGCTTGACTGATTTTTTTTTTTTTAATTTCTATTTAAACCTACCTTACATCAGTCCGAATTGCAGACTGCTTCATCACCAAAAAGGCTGTGTTTTTTTCATATGCTGGACACTTAGTGAATGCACCTGTTTCTTTTAGAATTGAGATGTTGGCAGAGATGGGAGCTGGATTTACATCTGCAAAAGACAACCAGGTTTAGAAAACATTGAAACCACCTTGTGTGATCCTTGCACTTTGAATGCACGCAAACACACACTACTTACTCAAAGAATGGCAATATCCAAATGCAAATTGAATGAATTGCACTACCTCTCTTTACAAAAAGAATTATTCTCTATATGAAATAGAGTTTTCCATCTGACTATTCATGAAACATCAATTTATACTAGTAGAATACATTCTGACATTCAAATATCATTCTAATAAATGCGTCCCCTTGCTGGCATGACTATTTGTGGGCTCCAGTGCGGGCTAGAAGATCCAGGTTAATAACACTGCTGAAGACAAGCAGAAGCTGCAGTGCTGGGCAACTACAGCCCCAAGCTGGGAAGCTGACAACTCTTAGAAACCAAGCTCAGCCTGGGTCACCTGAGGGATGACAGACCACTTAAGCTATCCCAGCTACTCTGTCAGCCTAGAGGAAGAGTCACTCTTCCAAAAATTCACTGGGAAACAAAGAGTCCCAACTTTGCGAGCCCCTCCTACAAGCAGACCTGGGTGACAGCAGCACCCCAACAGTCACCAAAAGATGGGCCTTACCAGCACGCCTCCTCACCAAAAAAAAATGATGAAACACGATGAATGCATAACTGACAAAGTTATTCTGCGAAGGACCACATCCACGGTTCGCAGCTATCTAGTTCCTGTAATCCACTAGCACGACATTTTCATGTTTAGAAGACACTAGCAAATGAACGAATCGAAAGATATTCTCAGGAAAAGCAGTAAGTAGGCTTGCACAGTCGCAATAGAAATTTGATCTTGTCCAATACAGCAGTGTGTCTGAATCCAGGGGCAGATATTTTCTCTTTGGAAGGTCTCAATTATTTAATGAAGCAGCAGTATCTCAGGCATTTTGTGAATATTCTTACAACCCTGATTACTGTGTACTGCTGGACGCTGGCAGAGCACTAGACTAGAAATCGGGAGGAGTGGGCTCTTACCTGGGTTCCTCTGACAAGGTCTAGAGATGCATCCAGGATTCTCCAGAGCAAGTGATTCTGATTACAGCTTGCAAAACAGCCCCTGACCCTGACTTCTGAAAGGAACAGAGAACAGCTTCGTGTAAGGTAAGACACCAAACCACAAGTACCCCGCATCACCAGTCAGATTCAGCGTACTTCCCCTTTACCAGCCCACACCCTTGTTTCCCGAACTGTAACAGCGGTTCCTTGTAAAGCGCTCCGAGACTGAGGCATGGGAATAGCCATTAAAGAGGCCGTTATTACTATTTTCGGTTTGACTGCCAGCTTCTATTTCTGCTGCTCTGGCATCCGATTACACTTGAGACGCGGGGATACGGAGCAGCGCGCCCTCGTAGCCGCTCGCCTCTCACAAGGTGATCCTGACGCGCTCCCACGTGCAGCCACGCGCCCGCTGCCGTGGGCGTTTCTGGGGCAGGGAGACGTGCCGGGCTTATGGACCATCTGTCAGGCAGCGCCGGGGCACCGTATATTGATGCCGTGTTTGTAGCTCCCTCTCGTTTGAAACAAAGTTCAGTTCAAAGCACTTCCAAGAACAGAAAGGGGAGAAAAAAGATGTTAATGTGTTTAGATTACATTAAAGTTTTAAGATTAACTAAAAGAAAGGGAGAAAAAAGTCTGCTAATGGGTAGAGCTCAGTGGAGAGGCATTCTTATATTACTTCTAATGCACATAAAGCATCTCCTATTAAAAAGGGATGGCAGTTTTACATCCTATTAAATATATCAAAGCTGTACTTCAATTACAAATCCTTTCATATGCATGTTTTAACAAATATGTCTTTGATAATAGAGTGCAGCAGTAGCTTTTTAAATGCTAAACAAGATCCCTACAATACAGCACAAAGATAGAAAAGGAAAAGTACCAGAAGAAGGTAGGTCTGTTTGGCAGGGGAGGGAGCGATTTATTTCAATATTTTCGTTCTCTCTGCAGCTCACAAGGCAGAGTTTACAAACCATTCCAGTGTGTGTAGTAGGACACTGATAAAATAGCAGAACCTGCAAACAGTATACCAAAGGAGTTTGGCAAGATGCTATTGTTTTTCCACATCGTTATCTTTGAAAACAAGCTGTGTGCTAATAATGCTAGGAACAACAAAAATTAAAAAAGCAAGCCGTGCTTGGCTGAGCCCTGCTTTGGAAAACATTAAATTGCAGCCAGACCTGAAAAAAAGCATCTTCCCCAAAGAAAGGAGAATCTTCCTGTCTGGAGGAGACGATGAGGTAACAACGTATGCGGTCCTGGCCCCGTGAACTTACCCAACAAACATCACTTCCACAAGCCACCGAAGTCCTGATGCTGCCCTAGAAAGCCCAGCATGTGAAACAGTGCTCTGCGGTGGGCAGTCTGGCACTGGGGGAACAGCAGCGTGAGAAGGGTCAAAGAAAACCAAAAAGGGACCCAATGTGATCCTGAGTTTAAGTCATTATGCCCCTTTTGCCTCTGCAGACAGAAGCTAGGGCTGGGCAGTGTACTGCAGGTTCTCCTGGGCCCTCTTCTGCGCAGAGCCAGCCTCTTCCATTGCTTCCTTGTACCTGGGCCCCTGGGAATGGAAGGTTGGCATTTCGGGTTGCGGCCTTGGAGTCACTGGAGTTCAGATGCCTGTTTCTAATCGTGCCCACCCCTAGCCTTACAATTATGCAAAACCCAAAAGCCATTCCTACTCAGGGTGGGCTGGAGTCACAGTGTTAATTAGATCAGGCAGCAAGCTGCCACCAACCCAGCTCCATTTGCTACGGATTGACATCTGGTATAGGAAAGAGCCCATGCCTATGGAAATATATGAACCCATAATATGAATTAGCTTTTTCAGGCTTCTGATGAATTAATTGAATAGAGGTTCATAAATCTTAAAAAGAAGGCAGAAGATGTGATAATAATAAAAAGCAATAATAAATTCTGCTTACCCTTTTGTCCCTCTGGTTTCTTGGTTATGGAGATATGGAAAGCTGTAGAGATTTAGTGAAATGAAGTCACTTAGCTAGAAAATAATGATGAGCCACAGCACTGTAGTATCGTAACTAATGTCCGCAGGACCGAGCGCCAGGGCTGTCACAGTGTGCACAGAGCAAGGTCTTGCTTCACCCATCCTCTCCTGCCATTCACGCTTAGGTGCCGTGCTGCTTGGCTCTGCTGGGCCTCTGTGCAGAGCAAGGGAGGCGCCGTGCCTGGTCCGTCTCCTCCTCAGCAAGGTGGAAGGGAGCCCCAGAGCCGGGTTAAGCCTCCTCCCTTCCCCCAGAATAACGCCAGACAGCAGCAAAAGCACCCTCAGAAATCTGTGCAGCGGGAGTCAGTACGCGCAGAGAATCAGTCCCAGAACTGCTGTAAGAAGATACCAGCTGCAAAGTAGAAGGATAGAGCCGGGAGCAAGGGGCTGTTGTGCCTGATTGCCACCCCCTGTCCAAAAGGTTCCACAGTGTGGCAAAACCTGTGGTACCGCCTGAGCAATACACACCACTACTAGGACACTTCTGGCTGCGCCAGACAGATGCTGTCCACCGATGCTTGCAGGAAAGATGTCACCCAAAGGAAACACTACCTCCCTTTGTCTCTGGGCCAAATCCTCCGGGTGATATAGATCAGTATCACACCATTGAAGTCAATATTACAGATTCCAGCTGGTTAAATTGGCTTCAATCCACTCAGTCAATGAATCAGATGCTCAGCAGGTGATATACGGTGTTTGACTTGCCTAAGCCATCATTATGTCCAGAGACTCAGAGATCTATTCTGGAGTCTAAGCAAACAAGACAAAATGTGTTCCTCTTTTGGCCTCAGATATATCATTTCACATTAAAAAGATTTCTTGGGTTGGAGGCATCAGCATTACTTCCAGCAGCTCCTGGTGCTGAAAACTGACAGTACTTATGGCTGTGTTTATTTGTGCTGAGGGTTTTTTTTTTTCTTTTTCCAGCTGCCTCTATTAGCACAATGGCTAAATGCAAATTCAATTCACTGTGGTGATTAGCGGCAAATATTGCTTTTTTTGCAATGGGTTTGGTGTCCCAAGCAAACAAAGGACGGTTCCCCAGCGCTGCAGACGGCACGACTGTGTACTTCACAGGTGTCTCCATGCAATCAGCTTTTCATTACTGGCCTAAGCATAACTTTTGACAGAGCTGAGACAAAAGAGTGGCCTGCGGTGGGAAGCAGAGGTTCCCTTACCTGGCACTGGGTATTTCCTCCCCTGCAGACATACTGGTTGCTGGGGGGCTGCTGACTGAATGAGGTGCTACTCAGCATGAGCATGGCCGGAACGAGTCCTGTATAATTAAAGAAAGGAACAAATGACCTGTCCAAAAACCTCTGGTGACTATCCCATAGCATTGTAACTCATAGCTCTTGCTTCAGTTTTTCTCTGCTACAGGAAAAAAAAAAAAACCACAGCTGAAGGCTAACAAATTATACACGGAAAGAAGGAGTTGTTTCTAGAGCTGAGATACTGGGGAAGAACCGCTGTTTCCTGAAGAACTTTCTTCAAAGATGTGAAACCTGTCTCCTAAGAACATTCCAGCTGGGCTAAAAGCAAGCTCCTCAAGAACTGAAACAAGTCTGCAGAAGAGAAGCCAGGGAGCTGACCAAACAGCAATTTGCAAGTTTGCAAAAGGCAGAAATGAAAGGCAGAGTCTATTCCCTATACACATAGTGAGCAGATCAAGTAGTCACAGCTGCAGGAGATTTAGATTACACATGTTTTGAATGTCAGAGAATAATTGCTGCACTTCTACTATGGCTCATTTTTCAAAGCTAGACAAACATGTTGGACAAGAAAAAGGTAGAGCTGATCCTGCCTTGAGAAACAAGAAGACACCAGATGATCTCTCAAAGTACCTTCCCACCCTTTTTTCGATGATTATAATCCAGTATTGCATTTGGTAAAGCCTTGGCCCCGGGAAATCACAAATCTCGCATCCAGAGAATGGGAATTACTGTGCTGAGAGAGAAGCAGTGGGAGTGCATCTGCACCACTGCTCTGTTGGCTTTTTCATGAAGAAAGGTATTTGCTTAAAATAGGAAGAGAGGGGCAAAGAGCAGATACTTAAGAGCATGCTTATTTGCATCAACTGAAATCTGTGGTGCTTAAGCACATCCTTATGTGCTTTGCCAGGCTGGAGATGCAATTTTTAAGGCATGAAGTTGGAACACTGGAAGAAGAAAGGCAGCCCTGCACAGAGAGCAGGAACATGGCAGGGTGTCAAGACAACCCAACATGAATGACTGAGCAAATTAAAAGCAAGGAAGTATTTTTAAAAGCCACTGCGATAGTAAGAAGGTTTTTAAATGCATAGCCCTGGACTACAACGTTACAGGAGAGGAAATAAGGCTGAGGATAAATTTCTGCTGTAACATGCCATAGTTCAGCTAAGTCAGCTTTTTTTCAGCAAGGGGTGACGGGTAGGCAAAGAATAAGGTGGTAGAGAGGGCAGGCGGCATGGCAAGACAAACACCCCCAGCCAGACAACAGCACCTGCGCCACTAAAAGTGTAACCAAAATGCAGGGGGGCAGGAAAGACAAAAAAACATGTCAAAGGGATTCCCAGCTGCTCCCAAGGAAAGGACTTGGAGCAGGTCTCTGCTCCCAGAGAAATAATCAAGAAAGATACAGTCTATTTCCAATTCTGCCAGTAGCTCGCTGTGTGGCTGTGCAAATTATTGCCTCTTTTTTGCCCCAGTTTCTCCGCCATCTATCTATATTCACTGTGTAAAAAACATCATGAGCAAATCAATAAACGAAGCATCTGAACCACCTGAGAGGGCGCCGTATGGGGCAGCAGGCCAGCCTCTGCCCGAGACTTGCTCCAGAGGAGTGCTATGAGGGTCCCACCCATCATATTAATAAAATTTCTTAATATTAAAAAAATTCTGGCAAAAAAAAAAATTTGTTTCATTATCAGAGAGAGAACTGTGACTACAGTAAAGCCTTTCTCAATGCTTCAAGGCCTAAGCAGTCTCCTAAACACCTTTTTTTAACTCCCTCCCTTGCCTTATAGCCCAAAACTGTAAGAAAGAGAAAAGGAAAAGATGTGATCAATAATTAAAGGGCTGGAAATGAACAAATGGAATTAATTGTTCCAAGAAGGGTGAGGAAAAGAACCTGAGAAATATCATCTATCTTTATCTCTCAGTCTGGTGGAAAATTTACAGAACATCTTTAAAAAGAGAGTTTCTGAGGTTATATATTCACTGGTTCAGGTTTCTGAGTGATGTAAATTTAGCGGGGGGGGGGGCGTTAAGTCTTTTTTTTCTTTTTACATTATGCTTTCTCATTTTATGACACTTCTCAGACTTGAATCATTCACAGCAGATGGCTCCATGAATACTGGATATTTCCATAAATAATGACAGATTTCCCTCCAGTCTCCCTACCCTCCTCCACTGCACATGCCCAAGTCTTTTGTGTGCTATCTGCAGATACACATTCAAATTCTGGTCAGCAAATAAGCCTATCTAGTACCATTGTCATTCCTGCAAGCCCAGTAGAATCAGTAAAACAATGAACTCATCATCCCATCTGATTCAAGAGCGTTTTTCGCAAGCAATTCTGAGATAGAAGGGAAAATCTACAAGGCATTTAATGGCATTGAATACCTCCATGGGTAGAGAACCACTGCAGAAAGCATCCTAATGCTCTGCAACACCGGTGAGACAGATTTCCTGCGCGTTGACTTTTAGTTCAGTGGTGGCAAGGTAATGTGCTCGGGTCCTCTGAATACCTTGGCCACCAAGGAAGCTCCAGGCCTTATAGCAGGTGAGGAATTGGCCCTGAATTTAGCTGTGGAAACTCTGTTTGCACAGGAGGAATTTCTAACAAAACAAGGAACTTCAAGAGCCAAAAGGAGCGCAAAAATCCTTGATGTTGGGGCATAGTATTTCTGTTTGATCCACCTATGCTAAATGATGTGTGATGCTACTGTCTTACAGAGATAAAAGCAAGGTGGCTTTTAACTCAGGACATTAAGAGGAAAATATTAAAAGATTCTTATCAGAGCAATAATTTATGGTTAACTTATTGCTTCAAGTGCTCATAATCTGCCATCTATATACATTTCTATCAAATGACCCTGTAAATAATTAATAGATCTAATTCTGTCAGTGTTGCCAGGGCAGGTTTCCCTGTAGAAGGTTAATGCTATGATTTAATTCTTTATTTATGTGATTAGCAGCCCCAATCAGGCTGTTTTAATGAGGTCGCAGGCAGCGGATTATCACAACCGACTGGCCCGGCAGGAACCCTTGAGCTCTCCGTGTCTGAACGACACTCAGGTGCCCATAGGAAACTGCCAGCAGGTATTGGGGAGCAGCGCTGGGTCCCTAGCCCAGCACCAAATGCTATTTAACCCTTTCCAGCTAGTCTGGCCCATAGTAGATAGCCACAGCAGTCCAGGTAAAACGTGGAAACATGGGAATTGCAGAAGCACATCAGCCCCAAGGTTCATCTATGCCACTTTCTTATTTCAGAGTGTCCAGAAAAGGAAAGACAGGAATATCACTATAAGGGGATGCAGGATAATTTGTCACTGCAGCAATGCCTTACGCTCATCTGTAATAGTTAGCGTTTGGATTAGATCCAAATGACGATCCTCCCCACATCAACAAGAGTACCTGGCAGTCATTAGATTCTTCACACTCAACACTAGGCATGGAATTGATAGAAGTGCAGCATTTTTAAGATCTCATTAATCTGCATTTCTGTGTATGCAAAAGCTTTAAGCACACAAAAAAAGCAGAAACAGTGTGCCTTCCTTTCATTTCCTTGCTTATTTTTTTCATTTTTTCCCCAACACACCCCACATCTCTAGATCTCTCTCCGGTCTGCTTAAGGTATTACGGGCCAAATGCCAATATTCATTTTCATAAGGACACCCGACACCAGAGCATCGCCTCGCACACAAACCTCCCACCTAGCTGGTGTCCTCACTCCTCGTGTGAAGGGCTCAAGGGATCCCCTGCTCCTGGCCATCCTGATTCCAACAGACTCGATAGTGATAAGGGAGCACTAAAAAATCATGGCCGGCCTGAGCGAGAAATAGTGAGAACTCTGCGTGTTATTATTCACGACCTCCGTTCAGGCTAGCTGAGAAGGGCAGGAGAAACAGCTCAGACGTTTCTGTTCCTTCTTCTGCTTTCCCTCTTCTTCTGTCAACAAAGATGTCTTTCTGCCTCCTTACTGACCAGCTTTTCTTTTTTTTTCTTTTCTGTGGGGTTGTTTTTTTTTTTTTAATTATTGAATCTTCTTTCCCCAGCCAAACTGCCCTCAGCTCCTGTTCTGTTTATTATACTCGGCACAGAAAGGGATGAAAAAGAATGAATCTTGGAAGAGAAACAAAAGCCTGCAATAAGCTGTATTCTCAATTACCCTGTAGCACACTGACTGGGAACAAGAAGATTTGCCACGCTGACATATACAGCTGAAAATTGGGTTTGCCATGTACAGTGGTGTTAAAGAAAGCCTTTCACTGCATCCCTCGCAGGCTGCCACTCTGCTGTGTCCTTCGTGAGCCCTCCACCGCTTATTGGGACAGGTATAAAAATGTCCTTTGGACAACAGACAGCTCAGGTAAGCTCTAGAGAAATCAAAGCAGGAAAGTAGATAAAAGGCGAGCAGTATTTCTACCACTAACTCGTGGACAGGTTTCTTCTTTCTTACAGTTTCCACCCAGGCAAGCTCCAGGTCACTAAATCAACATCCAGGACAATGAATTAAAGACAGTGAAAAATATCACACAAAATTCAGTGTTCTCACAGAAATGCAGAAAGTACTTCTGCTTCCATGTGTTGGTTAACCGCAGGCCTCCATCAGGCTGAGCACTCTTCTGCCTTGCTCAGGCACTTGCTCAGTTTCCCGTGCTACACCCCACCGAAGATAAAGGAAACTCAGTGTGCAAGATAAAGTGCAAGAATTTTATCAGCAGGTGGGACCACCCCAATCCTCTGATCAGATTTCCAGGAGGCTACAGACCAAAGATTCTCACTTGGGAATTCCTGTGCTATGCGTAGGGAAGAAGACCTGGTCTCCTGCGTTCAGAGCCGGGACATCACAGTCCCTGCAGGTCCGATGGCTGAGACCCCGCCATCCAAAGCCCTCTGTGCAGACCCCAGCAGAGGGGCAGGGGTGACAGCTGTGGGCACAAAGTATTTTAAGCCGTCCCGCCAGGAACCGAGAGCGCGTATGGATCGCTGCCCAGCGATCTGGCTGCTGGGCTGGCAATATTCCCACCAGGAATCCTCTGCCGGGCACAATCCCATGATGCGCTTTGGGGCTGGCATAACTAGGCAGGACTGGGTGGTGTAAAGCTACTCTCTGTCTGCTTAACTGCCCTCCCTTATCCTGACAGGCAATGCTAGCCCCTTGTTTCGATACATTATTGCTTTCCATAATTTTACAAGGAACCGTAGAGGTAACAGCAATACTTCCCCTCAACAGGCAAATAAAAGAGGGGAAAATGCTGAGCCCACGCGCCCTGCCTGCTCAGGCTGCAGATTATTGCAGGACTTGGGGGAACGGCTGCGTAGAGCTTTCCTAAAGACCCTGCTGAGGCGGTGTCGCACGCAGAGCAACGTCCTCGTTATTCTCATGCAGCAGCGAGCAGCTGCAGGGGACCCGGGGGACGGGGCGGGGGGAGCAGAGCACCCAGGCAGCCTCTCGCACACCTTCACCCGCAGCAGCAGCTCCAGCAGCGGGCAGCAAGCCAGCCCCTGCTTGCAGAGGGGAGGCAAACGCTACCCCTCCGGTTTGTGCTGGATGGTTTTCTGGGGGTTGCTTTCCCTTCTTTTCTAAGGAAGTGTTTATCTTCTGACAGTTTTCTATTTGTTTTATTTACAAACAAAACCTCTGCTGAAGATCTCTTACTCCCACGGATCTCCTTGGGTTTTTTTTGCTAGGGAAGAATTAATCCAGTAAGTGGAGACTGATGAGACTTCCTTTTCCCAAATCTGCCACTAATTCAGAGGGCACATTCCCCTTGTTCCCTCTCGACTTTACAAGCGTTGTTTGCAAAGTGCTGTTCTCTCTGATAATGTCTTGTAACATCTGGTTTTATCCCCTGAAGTTTCTCTCTTCTATTTCACATCCCGATTCTCTTAAAAACACATCCTAATCTCCAGGCAGCTCCAACTGCCAGTTATTTACATTTCTGGGTCTTTTTTTCAGTAAGGTACCCACTTCTGTGCCTGTCTTCAGACTGGGAGAAATATCTGTGCAGTGCAGGACAGTTTGGAGATCAAAGCGAGCGCAACTCCTGGATGTGTGCCCAGGCTAACCTGAGCTCTGCCAGTGCCACCCAACAGATTTGTAAATCATGACAAAACCCTGGCTGGCTCTTTGTCACTATGATATTTACTGATGCTCCCACTCATTCCATTATTATTCTGTTATTATTACAGATTCCATCACTGTATTTATTGTAGATAATCAAGTTTACTACTGTGGAGCTCTGAGATTCTCTCAGGAAACAGTTTAAAAAAAATGGTGTTGCACTGGTCCTTGTCCTCTGTACCAGAAGATGAGCTAGGGGATGCTATAGGTACCACTTGACCTATTTCATCCCCACTCTGCCAGGAGAGGCATTCCACTGTGGGAACCTCCCCATGTTCCTCCACAGCAAAATCACAAAACATTTCATTTTTCTGAACACCCCTTCTGCCTATTTATTGTTTGCTGGTCCTACAGACTCCAGCAAGCCTCCTGCTTTGTGTGTTTGACACAGGACTTATTAGGGATTTTTTGGTGCTTTCTCTAAGTTTCTCCAACTCTTCTGGCCTTCCTCATCGCATTTTTCGCTATAATGTGCCTGAGTTTATGAGCCTTTATCATAGAATCATAGAATCCTAGGTTTGGAAGGGATCTCAAGGATCATCTGATCCAACCTTTCTAGGTAAGAGAGCCCAGCACCCTGCCCAGCTGAGTCTTAAAAGTGTCCAGTGTGGTGGAGTCAACCACCTCCCCTACTTTTCTGATTTGTCAGGCCCAAGCTATTTGAAGGATGCCTTCTTGCTTTTAGTAATATGCTTTACCTGCTGTTTAGCCATCTCAGCTTCCTTCTGTTTTTTTCTCAAGGCAATTTTTTTTGGTAAATGGGATACATTTGCTCTGGGATTCCATCAATGTGTCCTTAAATAGTCTTTATGTTACTTGCTATGATTTAACTCTTTTAGCCTCTTCTATCTTCTCCATTTTGAAATTAAGTATGGCAGCAGTGGATGTTTTAGCTTTCATTGCTTCTGCAAGAATGCTCAGCCTAAATGCATTGTGCCCCTCGCAGCAACATGGGCCTTTGACAATAATATTATGAACAATGGACAGCCTGCTGGCCTGGCTTTCAGGAGGTGCTTCCATTCTTGTGGCTTCCTTGACTGGCTGCTTCACGAAGCCCTCACCGATGGTGTCTCAAAGAGCAGACTCAACACTGTTACCCTGATACGACATTTAACCAAGCTACAAAGGTGTCACAGAATTTGTTCATCTTCATTGTGTTTGCTGCCCTCAAAAGCAATCTGTTCTGTCGCAGGATGTCACAGTCACCATCACCGTCCCAGTCAGTCAACGGATAATTAAGTCCTGATGCAGCATTTTTCCTATTGAGGCCTAAACATATATCTGAGTTGCCAACATGGCTGTTTTACTGGTCTGATTTGGTTCCAAGCCTTCACTAACACAAACCACCACTCCTCCACCAGTCCTTGGCTCTATCTTTTCATGTATGCCATGCTCCTCAGTCTTACAGAGCCCCTTGGTCTTCCCTCTCTGAAGCTTGTGGTGGGCCTGGTACCTCAATGCTGTGGCTTATAGCTATTTCTTAGGCATTTATACAGAAACGCATGACCTGTTGCTCTCATTTCCTACTTCTCTGCAGCCTGCTTAAATGACCCTCTCTTAGCACTAACTGTTGATCACCTTCCTTGATTGATTGCTGCCGATTTCTGCCCTGACCTTTGATTTATGGACACGAAATTGTTGTGATTTCACTTCTTGGAGAATGCATCGTCTCAGAGCACACCTGGTTTCTAGAAGGAACTCGTTTTGACCTAGATCCTTAGCTACTGAGATGTTTTTCTGTGTCCTGTAGGCTCAGTCCAGTTTTGACAAAAGTTTGCATCATAATTCCTGGGGATATCAGGGACAGCTGCATCTTCTTCTGCGTGCAGTGCTTGTACAGATCAGATCTTAAAATATTTCCTCATCTCCTCTTTAAATGGGAAAGGGGCAAAGAGCAGAGCTCTTACCAAGCTGCTTTGTTCTTATCAAAGACTGCTACATAGGCTTATATTCTCACGCGCCCACTGATAATAAACTTGTATCACACAGCCAGATCTAAAGGAGCACTATGAAGTGACATTTAGGCTGTGAAGCCTTAATTTAGGCACCACAATGATTAGAGTGTTTTAATATCATAATAACTGATAAATAGACTATGTGTCAGACATTTCATTCCCTTTTAATCAAAACTCCTAGTCTGCTAAATTAATCACCCCCTTGGGGTACAGTAGCAGATTTCCAATTTAGTCATAGAGCATCATTAATAATGAAAAGTTCTGGAGGCAAATTCTTCTATTCATGTTCCTTTGTACGATCCAGCAGGTTTAAAGAGACAAGACAGAGAAGGTAGAAGACATCAACACCTTCCAGCAATCCAAACAAACAAACATCATTTTTGATGTCAATCTTCTAATGACTCTCCTCCTTGAATATTAAGAATATCAGGGAACACAGAAAGCCAGCCAGAAGAGTTTTGATTTTACCTGAATGGCATTAACAAAATCAAAGCCAAAATGCATGAGAAATGGAGAGCAATGCTGCATTTTGAACAGCTCCTCTATTGTGGCACTGTAAATTTGGTCTCTTTAAATTGGCTGATTTCAGAATAAAACTGTTTCTGAGCAGGCATGTGCTAGCTGGTATGTCTTGATTTTTCTCACTAAAAAAAAAAATAAAAATCACTAAAAACATTTTTTCTGCTCTTCTGCTGCATCTTAAACAAATTTCTGCACAGAGAAGAAGTTTATGCCCCACCCACTAATGGATGTGCTTTGTTTTCTGTTTGAGTGTTGTCTAACTGCATGTACACATTTTTGACATATTTGATGATAATGGTATCTGGGGAGAATGAGTGGCACTGACTATATGCAGAGCTAATGGCAACACTGATTTTGCTGGGTTTTAGGGAAGCATTTTCCCTTGCCACCCACTCTTGTGTCCTCTAATCCATGCATCCTTTAATCAATGCGGAATGGCAGTCTGACTCTGAGGTGGTGAAACCTCCTCAGGCCGAGCTGCATTTTTAAGCATCCATTCATTTCTTCCTGTCTGCTCTGTTGTGTGCAGCGGTGGCAAGGGTGCTTGGGAGCAGGTCCATGTAGCCACCCCTTGCCATTCCTGCAGTGCCATACCTTTATCTTTTGGCACTCCCACCAGAATCAACACAGGGAGAGCAGATCTTTAGGTAGCCACCAGCTACTCTGGTACAAGCTGACAGTCTCTAAACACTTTGTTTTTTGCAGTGTATGCTCTCACATTTAGTACCAAAAAAGTAATGCATGTTCACCTTGCTTGTGCTCGGATGTCAACCAAAGCAAATATACATCGCTGATTCAAACAGACACTGCCACAACTGCTAACACAGCAAGTATCTCCATATTTCTATACCTGTATCTCACCTGTCTGTGTTGAGGGATCATCTCATCCTGATGCGCCACTTAACTTTATGCCCCAGGAGTAACAGGCAGGCCTATGCTACATAAGCAGGAGAGCTCTAGCTGTAGGAACAGAGAGCTGATGGGAAGATTTCCTTCTGTTCCTGGGGCTTGGAGGAGTTCCTCTAGGTGCATGAAGCTTTCAAATAAAACCCTTCTGCAAATCACTCTGGTGTGCTGACAGCCCGTACCACTCCTGTCCCTCCTCCACTGGGAGAGCCGTAAACACCTGACCTCATCAAACTCCACTCTGGGCCATTTATCACTCCTCTGTAGCAAAGCAAAAGCATTAGGATTGGGGAAGGATCAGGGGAGAAGGAAGGAAGGGAGAGGGAATCATGGTCACTTTAGCTCCACTAAAAGGTACAGGAAAAAACCACAGACAAGTGCCTAAATGCCCTTGAAAGCCAGTGTCTCAGGAAAAAACCCTAGGCATTAAGTGAAGTGGATTTAAAACAAATGCTGAAATTTATCAGATAGCTGAGTAACCCCTTGTCTCTAAAGCTATACAGCAAAGAAGAAGGATAAGCCTAGGAAAAAACGTGAGAACATCTGCCGTAGCAGGCAAGAACATGCAAAAGAGATGGTCAAAAAGCCTTTCGGTTGAGTGGCAGTCACTGAGAAGCTGACGGAGGTGCCCTTGTCCTGGGGGACAGAGCAGGCAGAGCCTTGCAGGTGGAGTCAGCACAGGGAAGCCTGTCTGCACCCCGGCTTAGCCGCATTGCCGTGGTGGCGGTGCCAACCCAGCCGGCACAGGAGTGAGGAGAGCTTGGACAATGGCATTTCAGTATCTGACCTGCTAGCAAATAACACATTTGGGCAAGCTACATGCAGCCAGGGTGGGCAGGAAATAACTGAGTGCCTGCACTGGGCTGACCACAGGCTCTCTTACTGGTGTAAGAAACAAATTACAAAGGACAACCAGTGGGGGAGTTGGACCGTGTCCTGCAAGAGGCATGGACAGAAAGGTCTTGAAGCAACAGCCTGCAGGAAGTTGAGCGGCTGGGCACCTGAGCCTCTTACTGGAATAAATGTGGTCCCAGAGGAACATTTCTTAACATTTGCCCCACCCTGGCGCACACCCCAGCTTCTCTTCCTCTGCTTTGTATTTTTGAAAAGCATGTGCAAAGAGAGCTAATGAAAGGTTCTTTAAGGGCAGGAGTCAAAAATCTCTGCATACAGGGAGCAATGAAGGAGAACGACAACTTCATTAAAAAACTTTCACAATTTCTTTTTTCAGTCTCTTCTTCCAAATTTCAAGCCTTCCCAATGATGCATTTAGACAGGTGCCTAAAAAGAGAGGCACTCCAAACCGCTACTGGCTTCTAAAAATCCCAGCTTTATGCTTTATCAGAACAATCTGAAGCTGAGATGCACCTTCATTTTGCCTGAAGGTAACTGCTGAGAAGAGGATCGCAGGAGTACTTACCAGCGCCTCCAAACCACACATATCAGCTTAATTAAGACAGTTGGGACTCCAGTGGCCATTTATACTATCAGGAGATAGAGCTGTTCTGTATCGTAGCCACCTTGTTCCCTTCCTATCAGCAATTTCTGGTGAACCAATGTCTAACGTTAAGGTGCGAACCCCCTGACGTTAACAGTGAAATCACAACTTCTCAAAGAATCCCAAAGGGCCAAGGATGGATGAAAAAATTTCCATTTCACAGCTGATCCACTCAGTGCTATAAGTAAATGAAGACCAACACGATACTGACATACGACAGCAAATTCACGCGAGGCAGTAATAGGCAGGAAATATGTGAAGATTATGGTGTAAGAGATACAGCATGCAAATAAAAAACAATGTAGAAGAAAGGCAAATGTAAGCAATCAAGAGCAAGGAGTATTCCCCCCAAAAAACCCGCTCCCAGAAAGTTAATGATCAGGGGAGAAACATACATTACGTAAGCACAATAATTAAGCGTCAAAGAGAATTTCAACATCTGCAGATGGAAATCTCGACTAAACGCAGGCTCAAAGATGAAGGATTGCACTCAAGCTACCAGATATCTCTTTTATTGTCTTATATTTTACATTGTTGGCAGATGTTTTTATAAATAAACAATCTTATTTTATCTTAATAAGGTATAATATATATGGGGCATGAAGGCACTGAAGCTATTTCTACTGATTTTCTGCCCACAGGAAACATAACGCCTTCCTTGCACCCCCAATATTTTCCGTATCTGTTACTTTCTGTTTCCAACTGTTTTCGCTGTTGCGCCAAGTATTTCTTCAAAAGTATAAATCCAAGGCGCTCCAACAAGTGACAGTCAAAAATAATAACCTAAGGAACTCAGTTGACTTAAGCTTTGGCTACTCATGTTCACCAAACTACTACTTATGATTTTTACCTATTCTGTCACTGGCCTACAACAGCCAATGCTTTTGATCAGGTTCTTTAAAGTCAAAGAGCATCTATGAGTGAAAAAGTATTTTATTTTTCCATGATAAAAGTTTATTTGGAGTATGAAAAACAAATATAAAAAAAATAGTCCCTAAACCTGAAAGCTGTCCAGTTGGAAAGAGCAGACTGAGAGATGCAGTTTGCATTTCTCATATACTGATTCTCCCCCGCGGATCTGGTGAGACCATGTCCTCAATGATGCAGCACAGCCCTGTCTCTGAGGGAGGAAAACCTATCGCAATGCAGGGGCTGAGGAGGGTGCAGCACTGCAAATGCAGCCTGGCTTCTTGAGACGAATTTAGGTTATAAAGAAGAATGAGACTGAGGCTTCAGAGCTGCAGCTTCCAGAAAGCACCATCATTAAAAAAAAGAAAAAAAAAAAAAAAGACCAAAATTTCTTTAAAAAAGCAAAATTCCCTGAAATATGTTATTTATTTAAAGAAAAAAAAAAGAAGATATTTTCCATCAAGAGTCAGCATTGGCTGACTTTTCAGTAATCCTAGCACCAGACAAATTACAACATTCCTCACTACAGATTTCCAACCCAGTAATCCTACAAAGAACTGTGCAATCAGAATTTTAAATGCCCTGGGAACTGAGTTAATACCAGATGGTATCCAGCTATATTCATCATTATAATTTCCTAATATTATATTAACATTTACTAGTTTAGCACTTGAATCATCTAGCACGACACTGCTGAAATGTATGTCCTGAACTCAGTACCGTGCAGAACAGTCTTGCTGCTCTCTCCTTGGCTGTCATCTCTTCAGGTTTTTAATAATCTTGATCTTTTAACATTTTATGGCCTTATGAAAAGTTCAGGCTTCCACATATAATATTATTTTGTCTTTTCAGTTACAATCACAGAATTAGATCAATCTATAGGCGCTTCTGCCTTTTCAGTTGTTCCCAGGTTTTTAACAGCATCCAGAGGAAAGTGTTGCTTTCTTTCAGATTAAGTAAAACACACTGCATGAAACGAGTGTGCATTTTCTGCATGATCAGCAAGTTCAGAGCTGCCAGTTTGCTTATGTTGTTCTCCTTCCCAATACTGCATTAGGAAACGCTGGAAACCTCTGATTGCACCACTCTCTCTCTCCTCCATGTGCAAGTTTATGGCACTTAAGGTAAATACTTCTTAGCCAACATCACATCGAGGGTAATGTGTTAAGTTATACTTGGTTGCCAAGAGTTACAATGATAAATTCTTTTTATGGTGGGTTTATTTTTTAATATAATATCACATATGTTTTCAAACTTTTGGTGCACATTTTCCTTGGAAGGGTTCTACATTTTGTTTAGTGTTCAGCTCTGTTTGGCTATAAAAAGCAGTTTTGTCTCTTACCCTTCCCACCTGGTGCCTCCGGTGTGTGGATATAATCGATTCGAAGCTTGAAGAGCTGACCCTCCCTGCTCTGCCCCTTTCCAAAGCAGAAAAAGAACCAGCTCACCAAGCGGCATTTTCTTGGCTTTCAAATGACTAGCACAGTATTTTGAACAGTTAAACAGTTTTATTTTTACCATGGTATGAAATAAATAGCTTGCAAATAAAGACTATCTAAGGCACATGTTCATTTAAACCATAAGACAGTACCCAACATCTGTAGTGCAAGGCATACCCATTTCCCTGTACATTCTGTAAATTTTCCACATATTCTTTTCCAACGATACCCATGCATTGTCACTAGCAAAGCAGCAATACTTAGCACTCCATTCTTGAAAGGATGATCTTCCGGAGGGGCCCCTCCAAACACACAATACTTGGTAGCCCATCTTTCCCCTCCCACTTCATTTATTCCAGGCAAGCTACTTGTACACAGCAACCAACCCGGTCAGTGGAATTACACTGAACGAATGTCATGTTAAACCTCTTCTTCATGCGATTCCTCATAAGGTTAGGTATCTATCTGCATACCAAGATTATCCAAATCTAACATCAACAACAGAAAACACTTAGAAACACCTATTAAACCTTGTGCTCTGGGACATAAGTTGTTCCAATTACAGCTCAGCAGAAGACTTATGCAGGAGGAGATGATCATCGTTAACATCTGTTTACAGCACAGGTCTTAACCCTTCCACTGACATTGCTGGTTCTGCCCACTGCTGGAAACCAGCTGGGCTTTGGGTTTGATCCAGTCTGGCAGTGCCTGGGAGTCTGTGCATTTGGATAATCCGTGAGCCAGCGCAGTTAGAGCACAACGGGATTTGTATTCTCATTAGGAACACCATTGTTCCTCCCTCAATTATCCTCCTGCCCTTCTTTCCCTTTCTTCATTCCCAGCATGAAGCTAAGAGGTGCATAAGTGGTACCACTGTGCACAAGACTGGCACATGAAGAAACTGTGGTCTCTGCCAGGCTGGTAACCCACAGGTCAGATCCTTCGCTGGGCTACATTGCTGTCCTGCTCGGGATGTCAATTTACTCAGTGGATGACGTGCCTCCATCACACTATCTCTAAATAAGCTGCATAATTTAGATCATCAAGGCTGGAAGATACTTCTGTGATCACCCAGTCTGATATCTTACAGATAATTTCACCTGGTGAATCTTAGATCATGAGGAAGCAATGTACAGAAGATGTCTTTGAAAGCATGCAGCCGTTTCTAAAATACCATCCTCAAAACCACCATTAATTAAACTGAAAATTGACAAAAGAGCATGACATCAATTTTTTCTCTGAAATGATGTTATCAATAATGCATCATTTGTTTTAAGGGAATGGATGCAAAAGTACACAGGTAAATGGCTACAGTAATTTACTGTGGTTCCTTATTGCAAGGCAGGCTAAATATACTTTTTGAGAGGTTTTTTTTCCTGCAAGTAAGCATCTTTGCTATTGTGCCTACTATGCATTAACTCGGGGAGTTTGGCTCAATCTCCCATGACTCAAGGAAGTGACCAGCCTGCAGTACGTACCCTACATATTAAGGAGAACTTTTGCTAGCTCTGTGTTGACATCATGAGATACAAATGGCAGCATTTTCAGCATGTCCATGCAACTTAGGAGCCTAGCTACAAGTTACAAAATCAAAGTAGGTAGATAGGTGCTTCAGGATCAAAAGAATTAAATCGCAAGTGCCATCTAGCTCAGCTCTCACTGAAAAGAGCAACAACACCTGGACATTCAATAAATTCTGCAGGAACCTACAGTCTCAGTATGCCCTGAGATCCATGCAAGTAAGAGGTCTATGAGAATCTAAACCCATGATAGCTCTAAAAAATGGCACACTTGGGGTCCAAAATTCCTTAGTAATTGCCAAAAATATGTTCCAGAAACCACTGGAATACAGGACTTAGGACATTTTGGTGTGTAGCCTCCCTGCTGTGGATAGCAGTGGCAACAGCTGAGGTCTGATGTCATATCAGTATTTTACTGCCCTTTTGCATGCAATGTATTTTTGGTCTGGTAAAATGAACAAAGAATTTACCAGAGCAAAGGCAGAAAAGACAGACTATTTATATTAACAGTGTTCCAAGTTTACATAGTCAATGTCTTCTTCATCTTTGGTTTCACCTCCAAAAGCCTCCTGAGATTCTCTGCCTCTGTATTGGGCACCCCATGTGTTGCAGTGGAAGATGACCACCTCTCCTCGTTCAAACCCACTCAGGCTCTCTCTTGGACAGCACTTAGTCCTGCTCACCATTATTCTAGGTCCCCAAATTCTAACTGTTCAAACATAAAATGCTACAGTTTGCTAAAAATCAGAAGAAGAAAAGAAAACTCAGCGGAAGCTGGTGGCAGACTTGCCCTGACAAGGGTAACAAGTTCTGAATCAAGTCCCTGCATTGTGAGTCTGTCCCGGGCTTCCCCTGTGTGGCAGGTACCTGCTTCTACAGAGCAAGTTTCTATCTCTCCTGCAGTCTTCCACTAGCATAAAAAAAGAAACCCCAAACCTCCAAGCACCAATTTGTCTGGAGGGCAACAGGAGAAACAGCTGGATAACCCACTCTTGATGACATTCATTGATACACCAGACCAAGGTTTCAGTCCCTATTCTCCTGCACACCTGGTGAGTAACTTGAAGAGATCAGATGAGAGTAGAGGGGTTAATTAAGAAGCAGCAATTTGTGTTACATGCCAGCGTGATCCACAGTCCACTGAAATCAATGGAAAGGATCCCTATAGTTAATTCAAATTAATTAACCCAACCGTGATTGACTCTTGAGTGCAGTATACAGCAAGCTGGAAATCAGAAACAGAGTTATATTTTATATAATTTTTTGTAAAAGATTAAAAGCCAATATGGTCAGGACATATGAAACGGTATTTCCTACAGGTTTTTAGTCACGTGTCCCTTTGCCTGCTAAATTTCAGCTGAAATACCCCAAGCAATTAATATAAGCCACTGTGTTTTGCAAATGAATGAAAAAAATAAACATGCCTCCTTTCTTTTAGACATGAAGAAAAGCACAGATCACTGAAAAAAAATTCTCATCAAAGAGAATGTGTAGCAAGAGGAATGGGGAAGCAGAACTTAAACTTGCCATTTTGAAAAAATATTTTTTCAAGGCATAATTTAAAAATAGTGCAGCAGTGTCCAAACATAAAGCAGCTGCAAGCATGAATAAGGCTCAGAATGTGCCTTTCCTGCTAACCCAAGAACCCCAATCTGCACACTAAATTGTTGGAATGAGGCTTGTAATTCATAATCGAGTGACGAGAAGCAATAGCATCGCACTGAGCCTTGTTCTCAGCAGGAGCTCTCAGGCTGCTCCCATCCCACAGCATGGCTGCTTCTGATCACAGTTACTCCTACTGCCCATCCCTTTCCCTTAAAACCTCTAGGTCCTTCCACCCTAGGTGATCAAAACTCTATTCTCCACCAAAACACAGCTACTGAAGAGAACGCAAACTATGCTGTTGCATCCTATGAAATGTCGTATGAAATAAAGATTTCTAGTTCAGAACAGCTGAGAAGACTTCCTTAAGCGTGGGCACTGTTCAGGATTATCCCCTGGATTTCCCAGCCAGTCAGAGGCATGATGTGTAGTTGGCTGGGGACAAGCCATGCATGCCCTGGCTGTCAAAGCCAGCAGTCCTGCATCCTGCTGTCAACTCTACGTTGATATTTGTAAATTGGTAAATAGATTTTCCAAAGTCTCAAGCAACCAGCAACTTAAAGAGGCTTATCTTTAGGGATCCAGCACTCACAGCTGAAATTAACTCTCAAGAGGAGGACAGACTCAATCCAAAGGATCTGGATATTTGCTAAAACCAAAATATTTTGTTGAAAAGGCAGTTTTCATGAATTCACCCTAGTAAACAAAATTCCATCGGAACCGGCCCAGCAGGGGCATTTTGTCAGGCTGGCTACTACAGAAACCAGGAAGGGTACATCGGTCTGGAGGGCCCCTCTCTCATCTTGCTCCCAGGCCCAGGAAATTCAACGTCTCTGGGAGTTTCCAGAGGGCCATGCAGCTGATAAACATTCTGCAGCTCTATAAACACCTCATCTATGTCTTTTAAAGGAGACTGTGGAAACAAGCTTTGTGCTTGTGTTTTTTTTTTCCTTTAACAAATATCACACAGTGGGAAAAACACTATGGAAGCTTTAAATCCAAATCAATGAGCAGTTATTACCTCCCCAAGGTCACTCCGACAGTTTTATTATCAGTGACACAGGAGCAAATGTTGCAAAAGCAATGTGGCAAAAGCACCTGTGTATTATGCTACCGTGCATGGTCTGAAGCTAAATTACTTTGGATATTGTGCCAGTGATAGTTCTGATAATAAGTTTTAGACCAGACGCGGGTCATGTCACATCCATGGATTATGTATGGAACTGTCAAATTTTCCAGAAAACCTTCTGCTGCTTTGTGCGCGCATCTGTGTGCTGGTAGCCAAGTCTGTGATATTATTTATAATTATGAAGTGTCAACAAGTATAAACATGGGAAAGCATTTAGGATTTAGTCTTGCATGTATTGAATAACAACATACATTGACTTCTAGCTGATCGTGACAGACCTTAAGAATATATACACTTCACACCCTGAAAAGCGTAAAAAAGGGTAGGGAAAAATGGAAGAAAGTGAGTATAATCCAATACATGGAGAAATGATGCGAGGTTCCTCCTGTCTATACTCCCAGTGAACAACATCATGAGGGCTTGAGAAAATTTTCTCGCTGCAGACCACAAAATGCCGTGCTCGCTGGAGGGAGACAGCCAGCCTTTTCAGCCACAGCCTGGCATTCCTTCTGCAGATGACACGCGTGCTGCTCTCTCACTTGTACATATACATGCGTATGCATATGCACACACACAGCGCCTGGGCTTGCAAACACACCAACCCCAAGCAAAACAGCTTTACACGGGTTTCTTCCGACACATGCCCAAACCAGATGGAAATACATCCAAGAGCACTAGGAGCAGCTTTATGGAACATGTTGCTGGAGTTGAGCTGGGTTTACCTACACCGTTACAGGCAGCAGGGGCTGGTTTTCTCCTCTCAGCAAGTACCAGGGGGGCCCGAAGAGTCACAGAGGAGAAATCCTGCTCTGGGAACAACTGAAAAACACCGAGACTTTCCCCCAGCTCTTGCCTGTGCAAACCTCTCTGCTCTCCGCTTTCTCCAAAGAACTTCTTCGCTGTGTTTCTCCAGGTACTCTCCAATGCCAACAAGGGCAGCAAGCAACTAGGAAGGTGCTTTTAGCACACAGGAAAACATAAGCTTTGACAACTCTCATCTTGAAAAACAATAGCGCCCTTCCTTTGCAAATTAATTTTAATAACTGTGGCTAGTTTGCTGTGAGTTGAGTAGTTTTGCATGAGCACACACAATTAAATTAATATGCAAATGTTCCCATTCCTCTGAGAATACTAAGAGGCATTCTTTACAGCATGTGAGACAAGGAGGAGGAAAAGGAAAAAAAAAACCAAACCAGCAGCCCCCAGAAGAGTCTTGTTTAGGAGGGTGGGACGTCTTTTCTTTGGCTAAGCCACTGAAAGGGGATTCAAGCCTGACTGAAACAATGCTTGTTGATGAAGCAGAAATAAAGGAGGAAGAGGAGCCTTTGGAGATAAAGGAAAGAGGAAAAGACTGGAGCATCCCAAGTTGTTAAAAACTGACCTCAGCAAGTCTAAATCTTCACAAAGGTGGCATTTACTGTGTCGGGCCTCACAAAGGTTCCCATTCTTCCCTTGCCTGCGGGGACCCCCTCTTTCCCCAGCCGTGTTTGAGCAAGGGCCTAGACAATTAGCACAGACTCTGGCCCTTCACCCTCCAGCTGTCAATCACCTCCCCAAGCAGATGGGCAGCAGAACAAGAAAAGATGGTTTCCAAGCGGCTCTGCCCTTCGGCTCATATCTATGCGCCGGAGGCCCCTGGGAATGGCGGCCTGGCTGGGAGGGTGCTGGGCTCCCCGGCAGCGGACACCTCTGCCGCCCGGGGCATCGCTGCATGCGGGCAGGGCTCTCCGTGCAGCTGGAGCATGAGAGCGGGAGCACGGAGGGGCTTCCCACGAGCCTCCCTCCTCAGCCACAAAAGACCCTCTGGGAGCCGAGAGGCCGGAATGACTCAACAGTCACTAAAAGTTATTATGGAAAAAGCAGCCCTTTCACTTGGGCCCGTGCTTGCTGGCTTTTGTAGGCTTGGAACAAAAACAACTGCTCGCCAGACAGCGGATGTATCACGGGAGAGTGCGTGCGTGACAGAAAGGCAGAAGAGGAAAGAGGGGGAGCATGGAGGCAAACAGATCTAGA
>NW_009258755.1:2887234-2936376 GCF_000687185.1 Egretta garzetta
AGGTGCTCCTGCACTGCTGCTGTTCTCAGCGCAGTGCCTTTCTCTGACCTCCCACACCAGATTTAAGGGAACCAAGACCACCAGTAACACTGCGGTGGGAATGGGTGTGAAGTAAGGCCAGGGGACCCAGGAGAGAGGAAGCAACTCTCAATTCCGCTTCTGCCTGCCAGCCCCAGCCTGGGAGCAAAAGGGAGGGGAAGATTGAGGGATGAGCAAAAATGCACGGGCAGCAGTGAGAATACAGCCTGGTAGGTGGGAAAGCACTCACCCCTCATCTGAACAGCAATGGAAAAGCAAGCAGAGAAGGAAGAGAAGGAGCTAGGATGAGCCGGTACAAATCTGAGATCAGCTGGGAAGGGCATGGCTCTGATCTGAAGCAATAAACCCTCTACAGGTGACTGGTCAGGGGGTCCCGAAGGATAATTAAGATAATTCTGCTCACCCTCCTTGGCCAGGGAGGGAAACAAAGGGGCTGGAAAGCACCCATCATCAATTGCCTGGTGTATTTTCCTTACAGCTTCGATTTGCACAAGCTCTGGAAGATCAGTGGTCTGCCACAAGCACATGCATGTGACACGAGAGAGAGGAAGCGGGGCTACGTGCCCTGCACCCACCCAGCACCGCTTGGGCAGCGTGACACGGCGAGGATGTCCTGCTGGGGTAACTGGGGCTCCCCAGGAGCCACGACATCTAGCGTGTCGCCACTGTCCCTATTTACTGTTTACATTGTCCTTTTTTTCAGGCATGAGAGTGCTGCGAAGGAAAGGAACTAAAATTCGTCCAGAAGAATTTGACAGTCTGGATTATTAGTTACACAAACAAGCGCTTTCCTAGAAACTGTACCCATTTCTTAAAATCTCATAAACGTAACTGCAGGGAGAGGATGCAATTTATTAATGCCCTCTTCTTTTGTTGACGTGAGCCTGCCATCCCTCATTCTGAGTAGTCCAGCACGTCTGAGAAAGAAAATTAACAGCTTCCCTCTCCCCCTAAAATCCTATGACTGGTTAAAACCTACGTGAGTTTTTGATAAAAAGGATCCAATTTGTTTTTTATTTACCTTCTGGTTTTAAGTCTTTAAGAAACAAATTGCTATGCAGCTTTGCAGGCTAAAATAAATAAATCATTACATAAATCAATCAACAAATAAAGTGAACAAAAATAAACAAATAAATCATTTTTTTTTTCTAAAAAGAAAAGCCTGACATTTCCACAGTCCCCAGCTCCCAGGAGCTGGCATAGCAAGGAGTGCACCAGATTGTGCCACGCTCTGAGAAACAATAGCAAAATTTATTAAGACTTTATGCATTATTGTTGCCTTTCTGCTGTTAGTGCTGAGCCTATTCTGCCTTTCTCCTTCCTTGCCCTGCACACACCATCTGCCAGTAAGTACCAGGAAAACAGAAGAAGGGCATTATTATCTGTAGCCGCAGACTAAGGCTGCAGCGTGCGAGACACGGTACAAATTGGAAAGGTAAAGACAATCCATGCACGAGAAGGATCAGACAGCAAAGAAGAGGTGGGTGAGAGAGCTCAGAGAAACAGTGAAAGCATCGCTTGGCCTCGGGGGTCTAGGCCTCGATGGCAGAGGTGATGCCCTTAATTTTAATCTCCTTGAGGAGCACAAAGGGAAGAAGGATTTATGACACAAATAAAGAAATTACTACGAATAAAATGTCTATCTGAGCTACAGTGAAAAATGCCTGGCCCAGAGTTTTATTGTGTTTTTGTTTAACCTCCTCACATAAGGCAAGGGGAAGGACCGGGGGAAGCCTCAGCCAACACCTCCGTACAGGCAGCGGCCGGCAAACACAGGCTACAAACGTGAGCTCGGTTCTCGTTTTGAGTGGGGTCTGGAGTCCCAAAGGGATCCGCAGACACAGACGCAAGTTTTTTAATATGAATGTGCAGGTGCTAACAATATTACTTCATGGGCACCGAGGTCCCTTCTGCCCAAGACCAAATATTCCACTAAACCGCTGAGACTGGAGTAAATTGCTGGGAAATATGCTATTTTCTTCCTCTTCTCAATGCCTAGTTTCTGGGGAGCTTTTGGCCAAGAGCTGAAAACCAAGAATCTAATTTCAGTACAACTCCCCTTTCCCGAGGAGGAGCTGCCTGGAGATGCAAGAGAGCAGAGATGCTCCGTCTTCGCACGCAAACGGGTAAAACACAAGCTGTGGTCTAGGCTCTGCTCCCCAGTTGCGTACCAGAGAATATTTCTCTATTTCATGTGTTTACAGTTAGCCACAACTTAAGCACTCAGTGAACTAAGGCAGGAGCTCCTGCTATTCTTTAAATACATTTTAAATACGTTGCAGCCTGTTTGCTTCCTTTTATGACCGTTGCCTGTTCTTCACTAGATAGACTCTGATTTTAGATGGCTGTGTCTATATATCAATCACCTGCTGAGGAGCAGTTTAATCAATTTGGAGAAACGTTAGACCTTTGTAGTGTAACTTATCACTGAGCAGCATTTATTTTTCTGCCCCGAAAATGTGAATATCTTAGAAATTAAAAGCTGTGACCAGAGCCAGGTGAATTGACAGAGAAATAAAGCCTGCAATAACAGACAAACTGAGGTATTCCTAGAATGGTTTTCTGAAAGCAGATGCCTCCTGTGAGGGCACTGATAACAGTTTGTAGTGGATAAAAGCACATTATTATTACACAAAGCTGTGGCTACTTATGACAAATCACAAAGAGCAGGTGAGGATGAAGTCAATTGATTCAGAACTGTTTGCATCTATACAACCTCCAGGTGCTGAAATCTTGACTTCACCCTGGCGTGGGGAGGCTGCTCATTCACCTTCATGAATGAAATGAATAGTTAGGCAGCGATACAATGAGAGAGGACAGACGGGTAAAGCATTCTTGTTACCGTGTGGCATAGCAAAGAATGCCATAAAAATGCTGCAGGGGGAATAATCAAGGTAAGTTAATTCAGCAACGTGGGGGATTTAGACTTGAATTTTCAGCAGCTTGGGGGATTTAAACACAAAGCTTCCACTGTGCCTGAAGGGGAAGTGGGATTTGCTTGATATCTCAGTCTTCTGGGTTTCTTACAAGATCATGCCCTTTCGCAACAGGTAGAGGTAGCGAAAAGACAGCTATGTTCCAGATCTGTCAGGAGCTCTATGTTCTCATTGCCTGACACTCAGAAAATGGAAAGCACCAAAAATCTCATAACACTTGAGCCAGCAACCTCTGTGAGAAGAGATGGAGTCACTGTGCTTGGGAGCTTGCATGGCAAAGGCTACAAATACATGAGGGTACAGAAACATGGGAACTGTTGTATGGTCTTGGCCAACATGCATAAAGCAGATGACTGGAGAGAGGAAGAAAAATTTGCTCTTCCTTTTCCTTGCCAATTCTGGCCACAGCTGCACCAAAGCAGGTATCAGCCAGCTTCCAGTCCTCTCACTCCCACCCCAATGGCTTGGCCAGCCTGCATGGTTTCTTCCCCAAGCAGCAAGGATGTCCAGGCAGAGATAGCACAGACGGGGGCCAGGAAAGAAAGCAGCAGGGCTGCAGCCAGCAATAGCAAACCTGGCTCAGTGTCAGTTCCTCAAGCAGCAGCATCAAGGAAGGCGATGCTGGAGACCTGCTCTGCCACAACTTCACCGCTCTCATCTAGCTGAAGATGCAGATCCTCATGTAAGTCCCAAGATTACTGTGTTACTGTCTGTAATCACCACTGACATCTCAAGGCTGAGGCAGTATTGCTTGCATTAGCTCTCCTGCTGTGTGCATCTTGCTTCATTTGTCTTCTCTCCAGCTCTCCATCACAATCTCCAACAATCATTCCTAAAATAAACTCCACCTAGAGCCTTGAAATGAGGACGCACCGTGTAGGTCCTGAACAGACAGTCCTGAGCAATCTGATTTCATACCAGGCGGAAAGACAAAAGGCAGTCTCGGTCGGCACCCACAGTGACCGACTAGGAACAGTGCATCTGTGGTGGAGGATTTGAACCCTGTTTGAAGAGCACTGCTGTTTTAATGCATGAAAGGGAAGTTGGGTTGGCCCCAAGGTCAGCACAGGGAAGATGAGCACAGTTACATCACTATGATTCGGCTAGGAAAGACGTATTTGTATTTTTCTAATGAGGGAATCTTGTTCTTGCCTTAAGCAGCGACCAATGACAACCAACACAAACATTGACATTTCAGGTTGTTTTATCCCCCACAATATACAAAATTAAAAACAATTGTTGGAATTAAAAACACACTGTGATGACTGCGTAGGAATCATGCAAATCTTTAGTGAGCAGCAGGGAGCAGAAACATGATAAATCATGGAAAGTCCTCTTTGAACAGGTGCTTTGGCATTTTTTTATGAAACAAAAACAGCTCTTTTGTTCTACAGAACAGATTATGGCTTGTTATGGGGAGAATGCATTTTTTTCAAGGTAATTTTGAATTTCTCATCTCAGACATGAAAAGCAAGCCAACTTGAGATGTACCTTAAAATATATATCTGCCTGCAACTCCAGCCAGTGCTGTCTATAGCAGTAAAACCATGGCCCTCAGAAAACACTTTCCTTATGTGCTCAAAAATATCCAGACCAGGCTCTGGTTTGCAACCTCTCCCTGAGGGATCCACTGATGTCCAGCTGTGTTAGGGCATACCTCCAGGGCTGCCCTCCTAATGAGAAACCTCGGTCTTGTCATTTCTGCCCTTCCCTCAACCAGTCACTCCAGCAGCATCCATGAGGAGGAGACAGCAGGGACCACCCTTGCTGCCTGAGCATTCACCATACCTTGCACTCTTCCAAGCAAAAGCAAACCCTGCCTGGTCCAGCTGAGACCATGACAGGTGAGTAAAAGACAGAAATCCTGCTTTCTCCAAGACAGAGCAAGTCCCAGGTGAGGTTTTCATGAAGGCTTCCCAAAAAGCCTTTGAACATCTTTGCCCAACCTCAATGGCCCTAATTGCTCTCTTAAGCTTTAAGAGTGACTCATAGCTGGGGAAACTCTCTGCCCCACCCTACAGCCTGAGACCAGCAGAACCCCCCCCATGCACCCCCAATACACCCAGCCAAGGCTACAGCATCAGACTGTTGCCAGAGAAGCACAGCTGCTGTTAGAAGACCAGGAAATTTTGATGGGAGATGAAGTCCTTGATGTGTTATTACCACAGGATATCATACATATCAGAGTAAGATAGAAGATGAGCCAAAAGGAGGAAGACTGATTTATAATCTAAGTAAAAAAACCTGGCTGTTCTCACCAAGTCAGCACTCCCGACTGTTCTCCTCGCAGTGGAGGATACAGGAAACTGCTGGGGTTGCTGCTCAATCAAGTGGAGCCAAGCATCGAATAAACCAGATCTCCTGAAAGCAACATGAGCCCTAGGTGATCACAAGACACTATAAATACATCTTTGTGATTGTCCATTCACACTCATTTGGGAACAAAATGGCATCTTTAATCCTACAGCAAGACCTGGCAGAGCGGAAACCCTCAAAGCAGAAAATGCGTCAACCCCTTCTCCCTGAGCAGAGATCCATAGCAACCTTTGAAGGGAACGCACCCTCGCTCCTGCTAGGCGAGTGCCATGCCCAATACAATCTTAAGCTCGCTCGGTATCAGACAGTCCAGCTGCTACATGAGCCAGGCTCCATTTCAACACAAGAACAGCTCTTCTAGAAATGACAGATTGCCTTGATTTAAACACCGCCGTTTCCAGATGCAACAAGCTTTACGTTGAAAGCATTTAATGCTAAAATTACAGTGAATATTCAGGGCTATACTGTGAATTATGGCAAAATAATATTTGATACCTCACAAAAATAAATCCATGCATGCATGTTTTCCTTCTAAATCTTTAAATAAGTTTAAGATTTTATGTGCTTAAAATATTACATACATAATCTGTGTGCATACGTCTAAACCATACCTTTTTGCATATGGCCATATACATATGTACATATAAAAACTGCACGTGTATAGAGACATATGGGGCTACATATTTACTTATGTTAATGCATCAGATGTGGCATTTATATCTGGATGGAATTTCTACCTATAATTCAGCTAAATTCATGCACCTAATCTTGTTGGCCTATACTTGTACATAAGCAAATGCAAACAAGAGGCAGAAATAGCGTCCGTAAATAAAAACCTTTGTCCGTGTGCTAAAGGGCTAACATTGCCGAAGCAGGAATAGTAACCTTTCAAGAAATATAACCAGGGTAGATCTAAAAAGAGGTGTTTATATAATAGCAAAATAATGTTTTTCCAAAGTGAGTTTCAATTCCAAGTGCCCCTTATTAGATTTGATGATTGGCTGCTACATAAGAAATCACCGTGATCAATCTTTTAGTTAATCTCCATCGTCCTTCAAGCATCACAGTGACATGGCTGGGACATGCCAGCAGTCACAGATGCTTCATTAAGTAGTTAATCGGCAATAGCTGTAGGGGTAATTCAACATTTTCCAAAGAGTTCAAATAGCACTTTAGGGTAAAACGTGCCCCTCAACTGATTTCTTTCTGGGTTGTTGTGATTAAGCATAATTAGGGTTCACCATCTCTCTTCCAAATAATAATAACCCATTGGAGGCTTGTGAATGCTAGAGGGTATCCGGCACATCAAAGCCATGTTTTTAACAGTAGATGTATGGGCTTTATAACCTGGACCACTGGAATTTAGCAAGAGTGCTCTGGTCCTGTATTAAAAAGAATTTTCTGTAGTGAAAGCCCCACAGTGAATACGGTCTGTGTAAATAGTTCAGTGGTAGGATGTAAAAGCAAACACTGATTTACTGAGCAAACTAAAAGTAGCCATGCTCTAATGTTCTTGGCTCAGATCAAATGCTTGTCTAGGGGAGAATCCCTTTATTAACAGCAGCATAAACTTCTAGCAGCTAGAGAATATTTGGATGGTTATGCCTGCAAAAAGCACAGCTAATGGCTACCAGAGACAGTGCAATCTTCCAGCAAGCCATGTATGTGCAATGGTCTGAGCAGTACTAACAGCCCCACCAGTTACCCCACTCGCTCCTCTCAGTCAGGCTGTCAGTGAGGCTGGTCGACCATCTATCACACACTCAGCTATGGAACAGCATGTAATTTGCACAACAACCCTGATTTCTTGGAACATACTTATCTGGGTGCAAGCCCATATTTCAGAAACAAGTTTCTGACCATTTTATGTGCATTCCCACTATTTGCTGTCCACTGGACACAGGTAGTCACTGGAGTACTTAATGACATGATTAGTATTAGAGGAATGGCTTGGAGAGCTTGTGGTCAGTGCACGGAAGGATGACCTGAGTCCCCACAAGACATTAGCCTCACACGCTTGTTTCCAGACCTCATGTAGATGGCTGGAGTGACTCAGCAAAGGGAACACGGAGTTTCTTCAAGTTCCTTAGTGTGAAGGATAGAAGCGATGCTTTGTTCCCTAAGCCCAAGTAGCTTTTGGCCTTGACAAGTGTTTTCATTAAATTGGTACCCACCTGACTCTCAGAACATTAAAAAGTGAGAGATCCCTTCAGAGACACCCAAACAAATCCAGTGTTTCTATTTGCCAAAGCCTTCAGTCAAAATTAACTACATGCCCAAGACGACATGCTGGCCACCTTGAGTGGCACTTCAGGGCTGCTGGAGATACCAGCACTGCCGTATGCATTAGCAGCCACGCAGAAAGAGGACGGCATTCAGCCCTCTTGGAACATGCAGCTGGTGTGTTCAGTCTGTTCAGTCACTGCTGACATTGCTAGCAGTGCTCTCTTTGCCCCTCTCCCTCAGAAAAGAGCAGTCTGATACATGGATTCATTAAATAAATAACAAATGCTGGTCAGGGCACTGGGGTGCGTTGCTGAGAAGAGGAGGGGGAAGAGTTCGTACTGATCAATGAGGCTGGAGGCTGACGAGAGAAACACATGCGCAGTAAAATAATTATGACCAAAGTATGAAGGAGAGTAGGATCTTGTGCTGTAAATCTTCCAAGAAGGTAAACCTTAAAGAAAAAAAAAAAAAGCCTTAAAATCGAAACTTCTGGCTTTGACATATATGCTCTTCTTCAAAGTGAAAATACACTTTGTGATTCTTACAGTCATGTCCACATTACAAAGACACACCAGGATCCTTTTTCAAGTGCATATTGTACAAGTGCACAGCAAAAGAATGCTCAGCTCTGACAATGTTCAGATCTATTAGGGCCTCACACCTGGTATAGGACTGAGCCATATGCGTAAATGCATACTGGGACCATGGATTTTGTTAATCCATGCAAGGGTTAACAAGGATGGCACAGCTACAGGGGCTACAGAGAGCTGAGAGTTTATATACAAGCAGGGTAGCATCACTTAGAAAAGGTACATTGTGTGTGGTACTGCCCAGGTATGGTTGAATGCCTGTTTGTGTATAGATCATCCTGCTTTCCAGAAGGCTTTTTTCTCATTACTTGTTATCAGAGCTTGCACAGCTGACTTTTCCAAAGGAAGAGGGAGCACCTATGTCTTTTTGTGCTGTAACAACTCAAGTACAAGCACAGATTTGCTATCAGTGGTGTAACGTTCATGATTTTGTACCAATGCTTCCATTTCTAGGCATAAAAGCGGAGGTGCAAATAGGAGTGCTTGCAAAAAGGAAGGATCAGACCTGCCACGCTTTTGCTCCAGAAGGAGCTGCTCACATTGTGCAGTGGAATTCTCCTCCAAGATTTCCTGGTATACTTACAAAGCACCTGTGCAGGGATGGGCAACCTATGTTTTTGAAAAGTGATTGTATGCAGGGATATGTTCTGTGAATCTTTCAGAAAAGTAGTCTAGAGTGGCTGGCCTGGACCTGGTCTGGACTCCCAAAGCACCTTCTAATGTAACTAGTCATTTGAAAGTATAATTTCAAAACGATAAATAAAACTTAATAAATTATTAAAGAAAACCCCCAAAACACAGCAATCCCCCCAAACCCACCAACCAGAGACTTAATAGAAGAGAACAAAGCCAACTCAGAAGATGGTTAGGTTTTATTGAAAAGGCCTTTAGGAGAACTTGCACCATTTTCACAGGGCGCTGCGGAAGAAGATGCCCCCATTCTCAGTCTATCTGCATTTTCTTAGGTGGCTTTTTCAGCCCAAGACTGTGGGACACCATAATGTGAGGTTGCTCACAAAAGAGCTGACTTCTGTCCACATACACTGCTCTATCTCCTTTGGAAGTACAGGCCATCAGTTTCAGTGGGACTTTGTGGCTGCTTCAAAGTAAGCATGCACTTAAGGATTTAGAGATTCAGATCCTTAGTGTACAACTGCCTGCTCTCTGCGTGTAAAAGGAACTTAGATCTGTTACTGGGGGTCTGAGATATGACATGATAAACTGAATACGATAAACAGCTTGACCACAATAAGGTTTGTTCATTTGAGTGGTCTCTCAACATACACATGACTTGGCTTGCTGATCTAACCAGATCCTTCCAACTTTGTGTGCTGTTTTCAGAGTACAGACCCCTCTTTCCTCCAAGATATTTGACGGGCCTTTAACCTGAGCACTGAACACATCCTTTACATTTAATTAAAGCTTGAAGGATCCTCTATTATCCAAATACTGGATTGTGAGTTTTCAGTTTTTCTCTTTGCTTGCACTTTAAGCAGTCTTTAAAGCTTCCCATATTTTTTTCCAAGCACAGATGCTTTCCCTTGTGACAGAATTATGGAGAACATATTTTTCCTTATCTTCTTTTACAACTTTTTCCCCTCCTACCATTTTGAGAATATACTCCAAGCTTACTGATATGTAATTCTCATTTCACTTCACATGAACATTATTTTCTACGTTACAGAAAACATAGACAACTTTATTTACAGTGAACCGCTAGTGGAATCAAGTTAAATTAAGACTAGATGGAAATTGCAGTGAAATGATCTTGGCCATTCAAAGTATTGTAAATGTATTAGCTTTGGAAGGATCCTGCGATTTCCACAAGAAATAGCATCTTATTCCATAAGCAACTCCACCATTGGCTTCATCTTCACCATTATATTTTGGTCTAAAATTAAGATGCATTTTATGACACTCAAGTGCAGAAAAGGCCTTAGAACTTGATTTAGGTGTTTGAACTAATGCCTAAGTGTCTTGCACCACACAGGGTAATCAGTAGAGAAAGACATTATTCAGAAAAAGGAAGGCTCTCACCCTCTAAAATTTGGTAACAGCAGCATTGGAGTCAATGCATTCTCACAGATATGGGCCCGTCCCACTCTCTGTCACTGTGAGACACCTGAAAGGATGAAATAAATCAAGTATATCCCAACTGCACACCCACTAAATACTGCTAGCGACATGCAAATGGCCTTAAATCATTATAAGACAGGTAGGTTCCAATGAGATTTATTACTAAGAGCTGCACTACAATATTCTTCCCCATGGCAAATGGTTTATTGTTTCTTATGCAGTCACATCCACAGCGATCGGGCAGATCACCATCTTGCTCCCTGGAGGGATGCTGGAAGTATCAGAACAACCAAAACGAGGATGGAAAGTGAGGCTTTTGTATGCTGGCTTTGCAACCAGACATATCTGCTTAGCCTACCGCAACTAGAAAGTCTTCCCTAAGCAGATTGACTGCAAAATGAATAAAACAGTACTGAAAAGGTTAAAATAACATTGTCTGTGCTGTAAACCTGTTGTAATCACGCTGGTACATCCACGTAGTCCGGTACAGTGTAGATGCAGTTTTACTGGTGCCTTACACTGCCAAAGCACGCTCTCAGCCTGCCCAATTAACAGGCCTGCACTGATCAAACCATCTTCAGCTTTTGTTTCACTCTCCCCAGCCTCTGGTTTTGTCCCCAACACTCTGTCTTGCCTGCACAAAGCCCACGGAGAGAAAAGCAATACAGGAGACGGTTCAAAGGGGACTGGTGAATTGAACATGTTGCCGCTGGCTCCGAAAACAAGTTTACTTCTGAAGCTAGGAGAGAAAAACATAACACTTGATGCAATAATCACAGGGTAAAATTCAATAGTCTGTAGCACCCGAGAGGTCGGGCCCAATGATCGCAACGCCTTAAAAGTATGAAAATTGAGAGCTGCTTTAAGATTTGTGGACAGGTCAATAAAATTTACACTGCTTATGAAGTGCTCCTTGTAGACATAAAATTAACTCTCAGTAGCTGCTTGCTCATTCCTGCCCTTTGTCATTTCTTTTCCAATCCACTATCCTTCTGCTTGTGGCTTTGTTGCCATGTCTGCCGATCACGCTTCCATCTGTGTTCAAGATGTCCTTCACCCTGCTCTGCTCCCTTACCCATTTGTTTACTCCCCCATCACCCTACATAACAGCAGACATATATCTTGCTCTGCCGTTCAGCTGTTCCATACGTATACCCTCTCCACATTTCATCACTGTCAGCCTCCTCTTTATTTTCCGCCTCGAGGGAGACACATCTGAGCAAAGATGTGCAGGGGACTGGCACGGAGGGATTATCAGGGACCCTGGCATACAGCCACTGGATGCCAACACATTCAAAACTGGGGTTAAATAGCTTCTGAATCCTTGCTCTCATGATTGGATCCCTCTACATTGGCAAAGATGGGTAAAAAACAGGTGTATCCTTATCAGATCTTGAAGGTCAAATGACTCAGTTGAGTAGCCTTCATTTGAATTGCAGCTTCTGAAATAATTTGACAAAAAGAGTTTGATATATTGGCAGTTTTGGAAGGAAACCAGAATTTTGGGATGACTAAACTGGAGGGACTTCCAAGGTCAGCAAACTGTCACCCCACAAGTGGAAGAAACTATAAAAAGACACTAAATCCAAAACGCTGCATGCTACCTTTGCCACCATACACGCCAGTGGCCACAAAATGCTGTGCTAACACACAGCAAACTGAACGCTTACAGCACAGGAGGCCAAAATCTGCAATACTATAAACAAAAGGAAAGCGAGCACAGCACTATAGTTTCTTATAGAATAGAATCATAGAATTGCTTTGGTTGGAAAAGACCTTTAAGATCATCAAGTCCAACCTTTAACCTAACCCTGCCATCCCACCACTAAACCATGTCCCTAAATTCTTACTTCAGCTAAGGAGTACATCAGGTGAAAACTTGTCACACGGACTGTCCTCAGATACGTGTTATTTCAGCATGGAAAAGAACAGTGATATTTTCATGCATTGGGGGGTTCAGGAGATGTATTTCACTGCCACGTGATTATGTCCTAGGAGCAGTCAGTGTCTCAAGGCGGCAGAGGAGAGGCACTCCCGTGGGGAGCATGCTGACGGGGGCACAGCTCTGAGCCTTCTGGTGGGTAAAGCCAAGACTGCTCAGGATCTGGCCATGTAGACAAAAGACCACCTTGCCATGCTACTCTGCTGAAGAGCTAGGTCAAGAGGAGTTTAATTTCAAGAGGCATCAGCTCAGCCCCCGGGCTCCCATTTGCTATGCATATGAACTGGATACTCCACCATCCCCTGTGACATTGAAAATTTCCCCCAGTGTATTTTAGCTCAGAGAGGACCCAAACAGGAACAGGAGCAAGCCAGTGGACTGCTCTGATCAATCCCAAGTGACAGGTTTTAGTTGGAAGCCATCGCTTATTTATTTTTTTTTAAACTGCCTGCTTGTGATAAGATTTTTCAAGGTTACAGACAGAAACTGCATCAAATTACTGTATAATTTAGTGTTTCAAATATCTTCTCCATGGCTCTATATGTCTGGCCCACTCCTGCAGGAAGTATTGAAGTCAGAGAATTAGTTCTCTGGCTGACAAAAACAAAACTGTTACATTTGGCTTCAACAGAAACCAATTCCCCTTTCCTCAAGTTCCCCTCCCCTCATTTTGGGAGAAAGTACAATGCACTCTTGATTTGTCAAAATATTTCACTTAATTGAAAATAGAAACCTCTCCTTTATGGGAGAAGGTATAATTTTCCCTTTAAAAGTTAGAAATGAACTTAAGTGAAATGTCATTTAGGTAAGAGAACCTGAAATATTTCAAGGTTTTCCCAAATTCTTATCAGCCTTATCCTCCCTCAGCTGAAACTATTTGACCCAAATTCATAAATGCTTTTGGCTAACATGAACAAGGTATTACTGTCAGGAAAACAAAAGACATAAAGAAAAGAAGTTTTGTGTGAATGCTTCCTTATTTCTAGCCAGAGGCAAAACTGCCATGGTGTTCACTGGGAGGAAAGCTGGGTTCCTGTGTCCTCTAACTCTCCTCCAAGGGTAGTAATTCACACTCATTCTTCCTCTTACGCTGGGGAACAAAGTGCTCAATTTCACTGGGGTTTTTTGGTGGTGTTTTTTTTTTTCCCCCGCTAATTGTGGTGGCGGACAATTTAAAAGATACATCCTTAAATTCCATGAAAAGCTTTCCTCATGTAAGTATATTGGGTAGGGACACTGAGAATTCACAGACTAGCAAACAGATGAATGCATGGGCAGCAGTGCCCTGTACGTTCACACATTGCATTAGGACCAAGAAGAGTTACAGAGGGAAAGGAAGGGGATAAACCTGCTGAAGGTAGCACTTGCATTAATGACGTTTAGGGAATAAACTGCCATAAGCAATACCAGAGCGCTCAAAGCAACAAAGACATTAAAAGAAGGTGGTAAAAACAGATAAGAAGCTTCTTCAACATTTCACTTGGAAAAAGTGAGGAATTACATTTTTTTGGAGCCGATTCTTCATTTTGGTACCGCTGCTTTGTGGAATTTGAGCAAGGGAAGACAGGGATCTAAATCACAGACGCACATTTCCAGGGGACAATATAAATGGGGTAAGAAAGGCCCACGGTACGGGGACAGTCAGGCTCCGACTGATCAGGGCAACTGCTGTACCTTCAAGTTTGATAGGCAGAAGAGGGCCAGAAAGGAGAGTAAACCTTACCTAGGTAAGAACTGTGAGAGATGACCGATAAGCTGCTGCAAGCTAGTCCCTTTGGGGGATGCTGGAAGGAGGGATCGGTTGCTAAAAATGATGTATGTCCAAATATATATTGTCCATGAGTGCAGTTTGCCTCTAATGAGAATATAAGGGTTGGGGTTTCGCTCCATCAGCTCTTGACTGCATGAAACTCCTAACGTATTCTGTGACTACAAATCCGCAAGTGATTAAAATTTCCTCTGGAAAATTACAAATGCTTTTCATTTAAGGAAATTCATAACTTTTGTTTAGAAATTTTCATTTTGATTTGTACCTTTAATAGAATGGAATACTGTAAATGGATTTACATATTAGATTATAATTATGAAAGTAGAATTAATTACATTTAATACCATCTGTGTAGGCACTTAATGAAGGAACTAGAAATTCAAATTTGTCACTTGGAACTCAATAATTTTTTTAAAATATGAGCTGTACCTGGAAGTATTGATTTGGGTGCAACTGTATTTTGATCATTTGGCTCACTGATTCCTGCGCCATTGTATTTGATTTCTGAAGGACTGCATTTTTGGAGAGTTAGGGGGTCCTAACTCTGTCACGACCCTCTTCCTCCTCTATTTAGCTGCCACTCACTCTATGTAACTGCCAGGTTTTCCTGTACCTCAACAGCTAGTCTGAATAACCTCAGATACATAATACTTTATATATTTCTGACAAAATGAAAGGATCTTCACAGCACAAAGGACTTTGAAATCTATCTCCAGCTGAAGAAGGAATGGGAGCTCAATTCCATTAACAATGCAGCCGTATAAATCTTGGCTAGCACACATACTGGATTTAGCTTTTGTTTTACTATTGTAACTGAAAAACTGCAATACAATTCCCTGTGGGATGTTAAAAACCGGGTAGTATAGGTCCTTCAGAAAATTCAAATGCCTAATTCTCACCCAGGAGCAAACTTTTATGACAGTTTTTAAAGCTTCTGAAAAACAGTTGGTTGCAGTGATTGAAGCTGAAGTGAGATTCGCATCCATTTTCTAACGCCTTAAAAATAACAACAGGAATAATGGCCCTTACACAATAGAGTTGTAAAAAATTAGAGGTTTCACCAAAAGAGTTATTTAGATGAGAAAATTATAGCTGCACGTTTGCACATCTGCACCTTGACAATCATATCCATGAGAATGTTGTAATTGCCATGAATTATGCAAAATGCTAATTAAGAACTCTAATTCACTAATCATCTCACAGGGTCATAACTAGAGCTGAATTTTATTAAGGACATACAATTCTGTGAAATGAATTTCTGCACTATATATCTCTTTCTGGAGGAAAGAAGGGAGGGCATGTGGTCTTTGGGGTTTAGTTGGAAGGAGGGGATTCAAGAGGAAGATGTCTGGGCAGCCCAGCCGCTGGCATCCTTTGTAACTTCCGATGAACATCTTTCTTCCTCAGTTTCCCCCTGTATAAGATCAGGAGACCGCCTTCCTCCCCTCCCCAGGGGTATGTATGTTCATGTTTATAACATGTCACCTAGGTAATGCTGCATAACTATTCAAAAAGCTACCTAAAATTTTCTGAGCTTGCTGATGTCTCTCTTAAAAAACAGTAAAGAAGAATTTGATGCCAATATGCAACTGGTATCTCTTACGAAAGTCTAAGGTAGAGGGGGGGAAAAAAAAGCAGTGATTACCCCGCAGCCAGGAAAGAAGGAAGAAACACACCATAGTTCAGGTTACTATTTTGCTGACGAACAGGGATCATCCCACGGAAAGGCCACTCTAATTCGATATGGTATATTTGCAAGACGTTACTGACCCAGAGATGACAGAGCTAACCTTCAGAGATTCTCCCGAGGCAATGTTTAACAACATAAAACTACAAGACTGCATCAGCTTAAGGAAATTGCACCCATGATGGACACAGTCAGATGAATCCTCAGAGGGAAATGCAGCAATTCTACAAAAGATCTCAATGCCCCATTCCCATTAAAGTTGCCGGGGGTGGAAGCTTTCGGATCCATTAGCTGGTGCTAAAGATCTCAGTTACCGAGGCTGGATATCACATCTTGGACATAGTGCAGGCAGGCAGGCAGATGATAGATCCAGACACAGGCAATAAAATCACCTACCCTCTCCAGCCCTTGTGCTATCGAGTTGCTCAGCTGTCCTGCAGTTACACATTGCGCACATGTGCTGAGAAGTACGGGACTGCTAACACAATTACATCAATGTCTGTCTGCACCAATCTTTCTAGCAGAGACAGGTCTTTCTCTGCAGCACTGATCAAGGCTTCCAAACATACATTTGACCTAACAAGAAATTCACACCGAAGTGTTTTGGCAGACAACAGAAATACACTTCAGATTAAAGATGGCATAAAGCATTCACTGTAAAGCAAGCTTCTTTATGTCATCCATCTAGTGGATAAAGCAGATGTGGAGATCTACGTTTGCCGAGAGAACACATCAGCCCTGTTATACCAATAACAGAAACTGACACCAACTTCACAGCTACCAGGGGAGATTTCCAAATTGGCGGCAGTCAAACATCCATTTCCCTCTTTTCAAGGTCTGTCTGCTTCCATACCTTATGTTCTAAATTACGGCAAATTTACAGCCAGAATGTAAGAGGAGAAAAAAGTCTCAGGACTGGTCACAATTTTATCATCCCAGAGTATGTTGGCACCAAGGGAGACCCAGCTGGATGGAGCACCTCTCATACTGGGGCTAGGCAGGGCCCCAGGAGATAAGAAGTTAAGCGCAGTCCCTGGGGCTGCCTCTCACCTGCTCAGCATCTTCCCACTAACAAGAAGGAGCAGAGCTGAAGCAAGAGGAGAAAGGAGATGGAGATCTGTCATGGGTTCACCCTGGCTGGACGCCAGGTGCCCACCAAAGCCGCTCTGTCACTCCCCTCGTCAGCAGGAGAGGGGAGAGAAAAATATAATGAAAGGCTCATGGGTTGAGATAAGGACAGGGAGAGATCATTTGCCAGTTACCATCACGGGCAAAACAGACTCAACTTGAGGAAATTAGTGTAATTTATTACCAATCAAATCAGAGTAGGAGAGGATAAAAACCCCTGAATCTTAAAACTCCTTCCCCCCACCCCTCCCTTCTTCCCAGGCTCAGCTTCACTCCCAATCTTCTCTCCCTCTTCCCCCCAAGCAACGCAGGGTGACGGGGAATGGGGGTTGGGGTCAGTCCATCACACGTTGTCTCTGCCACTCCTTCCTCCTCAGAGGAGGACTCCTCACACTCTGCCCCTGCTCCAGCCTGGGGTCCCCCCACAGCAGACAGTCCTCCACGAACTGTTCCAGCATGGCTCCCTCCTTCCCATGGGCTGCAGTCCCTCAGGAGCAGACTGCTCCAGCGTGGGTCCCCTGCGGGGTCACCAGCCCGGCCAGAAAACCTGCTCCAGCCTGGGTTCCTCTCCCCATGGGGCCACAGGACCCTTCAGGCAAATCTCCGCTCCGGCTCCTGGATCCCCTCCTGCCCCTCCTGCTGCACCGGCCTGGGGGGCTGCAGGGCTGCTTTCTCTCACATCCCCTCACTTCTCTCTCCAGCTACTGTCCCCAGAAGGGTTTTTTCCTTCTTAAATGTCTTATCACAGAGGCGCTACCGCCATCGCTGATTGGCTTGGCCTCAGCCAGCGGCGGACACAGGGAAAGCTTCTGGCAGCTTCTCACAGAAACCACCCCGGTAGCCCGCCCACTACCAAAACCTTGCCACAAAAACCCAATATGAGATCTCAGGAAGGAAGATCAGGACATCAGGAGAAAATGTAAATGCACAGAGGCCACCCTTGCCATTTTCTACGCGTAGCCAGAAGCAGGAGCAGAAAGCTGGGAGACTGGAGGTGACACTGGGGTTTCCCACCACGCTTCAGTGCTGCCCGCAGGGTGCCTGCTGGGGAGCGCTCAGGGCACGAGCCAGAAGCGTTTGCAGGGAAATGCCATTTGCTAACACAAAGTGGGTGATGTGGTTATAGGCCAAATCCTGACCTGGTGTAAAGCAAACTCCGCTAAAAAGAGAGGATATAGCTTGATACTTTCTGGGATGAATGCATCTACTTTTCAGCAGTGGGCAAAGAGGAAGGAAATAGTTGATTGAGCACAAAAATAAATCCAATTAGAAAAAAAATAGCTAATGTTCTATTTTCATCTTTTCTAATTTATATCTCTTCATTAAATAAATTAAATTAAATAAAACTAATTTTAAAATATAATCAAATCCAAAGAGCAGCCTTGCAACTTCTACCAACAAAATAGATAGAGGATGCTCCACGAAGAGGGCAGAACGAGTAATTTTTCCTCGAACTGACTGCTCTGGTGTTACTGTCAATTACCAGGAAGACGGCCAGGGAATTCAACACTGGCAGCATTGCAAATGCAACCCGTAACATTTTGTGATTCTGCTGGCTTGGCTAAAATTGTTAGTCGTCATTCCGACTCCTGTGCCAACAGGAGTGGCCAGGTGAGCTTGTGGATCATGATATGGGACTGACGACCAAGAAATGGAGGCTCATGGTGTGGGTCTGCCACGGACCTGCTGCAGGAGCCAAGGGAAAGTAATTTAATCAGGCTGTGAATCTCGGATATCATCTGTGGTTTTTTCCACCCCTGCTCTCTAGTTTGTTGAGCTGCAAGCAGCGTGACTGACAAGCTCCCACTGTGTGTCTGTATTCCACCTAACACAAAAAGCCTCCAACCTAGGAAAAAGCCTCTAGGAGAGCAGGAGCCCCTCAAATGATAAAAACTCATTAGCCTCTTGGTTTTACATCCAAAACATGAGCATTTGGCATTCTTGGAAAGGTGTCACGGCTGTCAATTGCTACATACTTCTACTGTGTATTCAGGTTAGCATTATGATTATTGTCAGTCATAGAAGGAGCGTGGATATACGGTAACACATAACAGAGACAAACTGCATGGATGCAAACTGGAAACTGAGCAGCTCAGGTTAGCGACAGGGTATGACCTAAAATGTCCTTCAAGATACGTCGCCAACATTGGTATGGCAATAGCAGAAAACGGCTCTCCAGCTGTTGGAAGGTGGGGCTGGATTACACGTCTTTCTTTAAGCAAATGCCCATCGGACTCTCCTCCCCACTGTCAGGAGTTCCCCAGGAAGCTCTAGCCCAGTGTCCTGCACACACCAATGATTCAGCGATGAGAGGGTCGAACACAAGATCTACCAGATAAAGCAGAGGGATTCTCCCCATTCTAATCGGAGCAACAGGGAACAGCCTCATTTGTTAAAAGTGGTGAACAGTACAAAGAAAAGGGCTGGGAAAAGGGGCTCTTTCTGGGGAGGAGACATGCCTGCTGGCCCTCAGGGTGACAACAAATATCTTTAGGTGCCCATCGGTTAGAGAAACAGTGCCCTGATATGGAAAGCGTGGGAAGGGCACTGCTGAGCCAAGTCTTGCCCTGATGGGAAAATGCAATATTAAAAGCGTTCCCCTTCCTGCAGCATTTGCAGTGGAGCTGAATGAAGGAAGCAATCAGTTTGTTCTTTAGGAGGAATAATCACAAAGCAGCAAATGGCTAGAAGTCAATATTTATTAAACTGCAAGCCAGTTGCATTTTACGAGCGCCAAAAGTGAGAACATTATTATAAGATCTGATAAATCAAAGCACTGAGAGTAAACACACTGTGTAAGCTACAATTATATGCCTCTGCAAGATCAATAATTCAAGAGGTTTCATCCTCATTATGCATGATGGCCTATGGGAAGTTGGCCTCTTGAGAGTGCTTGCTTGGACTGAGAACAGATGCAGGGGCTTTTGAAGAATTCCTGTCTCCAAATTTCAAGCAGTCGACTATCATACTTTCAGAGGTGCAGGAGCAATACAATTATCTATAGTGGGTGGGAGAGCAGCTATTTCTCCTGCGCTAATACCAGGTGCAGAAGGCACTACGGGGACTGTTCACACGCGCACACCCACCAGCTTTGCAGGGAGTGCTTATCTCCCCAGGGAAGGCTGTGCAGTTAGGATCTGCTCGGTGCTAATTAAAAGCCGACACGGTGTGTTAAGGACCACCATTCTGTACTGAAGTACCCACTCCAGAAAAAGGAGCTTAGAAGTGCTCCCTTCACTCTTCCTATGGACTACTCTCAGCACAGCCTCTGATCAATGTAAACTTTAAGCAAACGAGCACGCTGGTTTCTGTCACTGAATACGTGCAGACCCAATGTATTAGCATGGAGCAGAGGGGGAAGGGGAAGAAACATAGAATCATAGAATCATTTAGGTTGGAAAAGACCTTTAAGATCATCAAGTCCAACCATTAACCTAACACTGCCATTCCACTGCTAAACCATGGCCCTAAGTACCTCATCTTTTAAATACCTCCAGGGATGGGGACTCAACCACTTCCCTGGGCAGCCTTTCCAATGCTTGAACTGCCCTGCTTTCTCCTCTGGGTAACAGCACCTGCAGAGATAATGACACCTCTAGCCAGCCAGCCCCACAGGGGACCACTGAGCTGTAGGAGAGAACCGATATTGCCATGAACCCTCAGAGACTGCTCTCCGGTTCTCCCACTGTTCAATGAAACTGTCTCCCTTCTCATGTCAGCAGCAGAACTTCAAGGATTTTAAGCAGGTTATTCTGCTGCCTGTTTGTTGATGTAAATTCCCCTGAAAAGCCCTACAAATTGCTCTCTTGCATGGGGCATAATCGATATCATTCCTTCTTGCCCTCCCCAAGATAGCACTTGTCTTTTTCTGAAGAATGCTCTCAAACACAGAGACTGCTTGACCTTTACTGCATATCCAGGGCCTGTTTATTTCTTAGCCTTCTTGTTTAGGAGGGTACCTGCCTTGCTGTGACTCACTTACAGTCTGCTGCAGTAGCCTCCATGCTGAGTCTACTGATTAGCCAAAGATTCATTTATCAGCAGATGAGGTTATGAGGTTGTCTTAGCTACACTCCCCAGCAACCTGCTTGATACTGATTTCATTTGCACTAATAGTACCATAAAGTAAACAGCCTTGCCTTTGTTATTTGCTTTAAAGTAATCAATGCAGTGTGCAACTCATTCACTCTGAGGCTTAATCAAATTAACTATATTTGTTCCCCACTTATTGCTATGGATTTCAGTCCTAATTAAGCTCCTAATCCATGAAGTTGTTTTCTTCCTGGGATACTATGGGAAAGGCTGTTCCCACCTTCTCCCCCCTCCCTCTCACACAGGGTTATGTCAATTGGAAAGCTGTTTCCTTAAAGAAGATGCAGTTACTTCTGCTATCAACTTGCCAAAACTCAATGCCATCGAGCTTCTAATTAAAAATCTAAATAATTTGAAAAGGACTAAATAAATAACTCCAGAAGGGTAGTCAGTTAGCCGAGCTCATCAGAAATGCGTTGGCATATGCCAACGTAGAATCTCATTTTCTAAGGATGGCTTAGTTTTTAGGCAAACTTCAGCAACATGTTTATAAAACCAGATTGCTTTAAAAGGCAGTAATTCTCTCTAGTTGGGAATACCGTGCTTTCCTAAAGAAACTGGAGACACGCTCTCTTTGTTTCTGTCTACTAATCCTCCATCAAAACTTCTGAACTTTTTGATCCAGCTTAATTACATATGGCAGAAAGATGGACATCTCAAAGATACTGTTTTCCTGCACTTGTTGGAAACAGCTGGACAGGGAGATGAGAGACCCAAGATAGTGCTGAAAGAGGACGAAGCTGTATACATATGAGTTTAACCATGTTCTTAGTAGACAACAATAAATCATAGAATCACAGAATGGCAGGGGTTGGAAGGGACCTTGGGAGATCATCCAGTCCAACCCCTCTGCTAAAGCAGGGTCACCCAGAGCAGGTTGCACAGGACAACATCCAGGTGGACTTTGAATATCACCAGAGAAAGAGGCTCCACAACCCCCCTGGGCAGCCTGTTCCAGTGCTCTGTCACCCTCAAGGTAAAGAAGTTTTTCCTCATGCTCAACTGAAACCTCTTATGTTTCAGTTTGTGCCCATCAGCCCTGGTCCTGTCACTGGGCACCACTGAGAAGAGTCTGGCTCCGTCCTCGTGACATCCACCCTTAAGATATTTGTATTTGTTGATGATATCCCCTCTCAGCCTTCTCTTCAGGCTAAACAAGCCCAGCTCCCTCAGCCTTTCCTCGTAGCAGAGATGCTCCAATGCTCCAGTCCCCTAATCAGGGCTACAGGGGGAAAAAAATAAAAAAAAAGAAAAGCTACAGGGGACAGAGCTGTAAAGAGCCACTCCTCACAAGGATCTACCGCTCTCTGCCATATTCATTTCTGCTACTAGCACCAAATCCACCTGCTTCTTGCAGAGCCCCCCAAGTCTACTCTCGCAGCGGTACCGCCTGCAGCCTCAGCCCTGCAAAGAACTGGGCTCCTCTGCCAAGGGCTGAAGGCTTTCAGTTCTTGCTAAAGTTGCACTTAACGTTTTATTCACAAAGCGGTCAAAACAGAGTTCCAAATTTTAAAAACTCAGTAATCTTTTCTGTGTTTTTGCTGGATCAAATGATTCGATTCACCATGAATTAATGGATAATTTTGGTCATCTGATATAAGCCTGGTTTATGCAGGACAGGTTTTCTCTGAAAGAAATTGTCTGTAGCTGGTAAGTTTAAGCTTGTGCTTAAGAGCAGTAATTAATGTTTGAAACAACGACAACTAACTCCTATTAATATCGTCATGAAACAACCCAGGGAGATCAACAGTGACTACGATTTGTTGTGAACAACTGCTTCTTGTTTGAGAAGCCCTAGGCCTCAGCACCTCACAAAATTGCATCATTCCAAACCTGCCCAAGTAAAAGCAAATGTTCAGGTTAATTTCTCAGGATTGTTCAGTTAAGTGTAACCATTATTAATCATGTCTTGGCATTTCGCCTAAGAAAAGTATATTAAAATGCTTTAAATAAAATCCTGCAAAATTAGGAGGAATACCAACTGGGGATTGTTTTTTTAATCAGAGATTTTTTTTTTTTGCTTAGCCATTGTTTTGAAAGGCAGGATAGCAGCACCGCAGGGGCATTATTCACTGTCACTTGTGAAAATGTGTCTTGAAAATATGTCAATATTATGTCTCCCACCCAGGAAATCCCAGTTAACACACATTATGTGTTTCTATATTAGTCAAAATTTTATATACCGATTCTAGCCAATTGCAAATGCTATGGAAGGAGGTCTGCAGGCACTGAAGCATCAAAGGTGCAAGTAAGAACTTGGGTAGCCATGCTGCTTGGAGGGTCTTCTGCTCACAAGTAGGATTAAAATATAATGGACCGTTGCTCTCAAAACTCAAGTATACAAATACGTATCTACGTGCTTTCAGTTTCATGAGAACCATGGGGCTGACGAAAGGAACTTCGGTGTGCACCCACCCAAGGTGTCTGGTTAAGCATACATCTAAAAGCTTTCCTACATAGTGATCACAAAGCATAAAACTGACCAAGGCGAGAAGATTAGGATGAGGATTCTTTGATTCAACAACCTCATTCACCATAAACCTAACTGCAGTTGTGTTTCCCCAGAGGCAGCAGCGTTTCAGAGAGGCATCCATGATTTCTACATACAAACATACTTGTCGAAAGCATCAGCCAGAACTACATTGCTGTCATAGCTCAGCTATCATTATTCCTTTCTATTCTGATTACAGGCAGATACCATATGCAGAATTTGCACGCATATGGGCAATGCTGCGTTCTAGCTAGCAACTACCATCCTGCCTGCAGAGCAAAGGGATGGATCCTGATTGATTTTAAGCACTTCTGAGTATTTGTACGAAACATTACTACCCCCAGTCCAACGTTTTAAAACTCAGATGCTTTAAATGAAGCTATTAAATCCATACTTACTCAGTGCATAAGTGTCCTGAATTCCTGAATAGCTCTCTAAATCAAATCTTACCCAGATCAAATCAATCATATTAAGACATTTCTTTAAAGTCTCAGCAGGTGACTTTCCGGGGAAACCTGTGGAGCCATGGAGTTTGAGTTGCCCCTGGAAGACCCGATCTGCTCTCAAAGCTGCCAGGTTTCGGGGCAATCCCTCCTTGGCAAGTCTAGGGTAAACAGTGCTCTTGCATCCCTGTGTCAGAGCCACTCAACCTCAGGCAGCAGAACACTCCCCAGGTACCCCTACAGCCTTTACTTCAAGGCAGATACAGAATCTCTGCCACTTTGCAATGAACTTCCTAGAGAAAGAGTTATTATATTTTCCTCCTCTTTGCCTGAATCATCACACACAGCCTGACAATATTTCACAGTGGTGCAAGGATGAAATGGAGCATATTTCTGTGAAGTGCTCCATTAAACAACGACAGAAAATTAACAGGTGCCACAAAGTGATCAGAAGCAACTCACTGTCTCCTCTTGGCTTCAAAAAAACATGGTTTGAAGGGAAAAAGAGGAATCACGAAGCAGGAACAACAACTGTGGAAGGTGCCAGACAAAGAAGAGACTGCAGGGAATTCCTCAGACTCCATACAAAACCAGGCAATGGGATTGTAAATCATGTTAGAAAAGACAAGAAATAGATTTTGTATGTTGAAGTAAAAAACCTGAACCCCCTCACTCATTTACTCCAACCTACGTTTATCTCCCCCAAAGCCTGAATTTGGCCTCTTGCACCTTGCTACCCCTGGTCTCCTCCTCTGCCTCATTGGTAGAGGTGACGCTTTGACCCCAATCTTCTGTTAACAGAGATCCCCACGCTCCCAGCTCCAAACATCCACAATTACATTCCCTGGATGAAGGCATTCAAAGGGTTACTGACAGAGTAGGTCTGGCATCAGTGTAGCCAGATTTCCACTTAGAAATGGACAGCTCTGGACATAATACACATGCTACAAATGAAAAAAACCCAGATACACAGAATAACGTCATCAGAATCAAAAAACCCTCCCCAAACCACTTCAGCACTTCCCAAACCTGACCAAATACGTCTCAGAAGCTGCTTCCCACACCAAGGAGAGAGATGGCTCTGTAAAACCCAGCCAGAAAAGAGCTTCCAAACGCAAGTGACCCTCACAGCCAGCCCTGCTGTACCGCACTGCTACTGCCTCTGGACAACTCGGACAGTCCCAACAGCACTACGCAGGCACCGTGCCGATGCAGCAGCTGAGCACAGCAATCAGAAAGCTGTTGACTAAAGTGGCAATCGGTTTATCTGCAAGGCACAGCCAAACCACCTGGTCTCTGTCACCATTGCCCAGAACGATCTGTCTGCATAAAGATTTGATAGCACCTGTCTGAGAACTATTAATTTCTACCTAGGAAATCTTCTCAGTAATACCAGTTCAGTGCATTTTTGGGAACTGCAGGCAGAAATAGCAGAAGTTGCATTTTTAGGCAATTCCAAGTACTGACAGACATCACTGTGAGAAGGTAGTGCAGTAGCTTTCCTGCACAGGACTTCGAGCTCCTTTCTGCAGCAAGACAATAAAATGCTTTGGGTTAGAAGGGACCTTTAGAGGCCACCTAGCCCAACCCCCCTGCAGTGAGCAGGGACATCTTCAACTCCATCAGGTTGCTCAGAGCCCTGTCCAACCTGGTCTTGAATGTTTCCAGGGAGGGGGCATCTACCACCTCTCAGGGAAACCCATTCCAGTGTTTCACCACCCTCATTGTAAAGAATTTCTTCCTTATATCCAGTCTAAATCTACCCCCTTTTACTTTAGAACCATTGCCCCTTGTCCTGTTGCAACAGGCCCTACTAAAAAGTCTGTCCCCATCTTTCTTATAAGCCCCCTTTAGGTATTGAAAGGCTGCAGTCAGGTCTCCCCGCAGCCTTCTCTTCTCCAGGCTGAACAAGCCCAACTCTCTCAGCCTGTCCTCATAGGAGAGGTGCTCCAGCCCTCGGATCATTTTAGTAGCCCTCCTCTGGACCCGCTCCAACAGTTCTATGTCCTTCTTGTGCTGAGGGCTCCAGAGCTGGATGCAGGTCTCACCAGAGCAGAGTAGAGGGGCAGAATCACCTCCCTCGACCTGCTGGTCACATTTCTCCTGATGCAGCCCAAGGATAGGGTTGGCTTTCTGGGCTGCCAGTGCACATTGCTGGCTCATGTCCAGTTTTTCATCCACCAGTACCCCCAAGTCCCTCTCAGCAGGGCTGCTCTCAATCCCTTTATCCCCTAGCCTGTATTGATACCAGGGGTTGCCCTGACCTGGGTGCAGGACCTTGCACTTGGCCTTGTTGAACCTCATGCAGTTCACATGGGCCCACTTCTCAAGCTTGTCCATGCCCCTCTGAATGGCATCCTGATGCATGAAGAGCTGTAAAGCCACTCTGGTGGCCTGCTCCAGCACAAGAGAGACTTGTGCCAACAGCCACCTACTGCAATGGGCCTGCTATCATTAAAGGCATGCCAGTCTCTGCCAGCTCCCAAAGCTCCCCCTGCCCCTCAGGGTTGTTATGGCATCAGAGGGAATGGGAAGCAGGAGCATGGTGGGACGGGTCTGAATTAAAATAACTGCTATCGCTGCTCAGCATCTGTACGTGTACAATTGCACGGACTCTCTGCCTTCCTGCACTTTTTTCTTCCTTTTTCATATCTGTCAGCTAAACCAAAGATCCAAATGCAAAATGCAGCACTTGGGAAAATTATGTGGGTTTGTGGCACTCCCTGGAGGGCTCTGGGCCTGTGAAGCAATGAATGGATTATAACGTGTCATAAATATAGTACTTTCATCTGTGAAAGTATCCTATTCTGCTATTCATATAATGTAAAGGCAAACTGCCCATTTTCTCCAGACCAGTAATCTGAAATCTCAAAGAGGGAAAGAAAAATAAAGAGAAAGCATCTCTAGGCACAAATTAAGCAGACAAATATGCAAGACAACATATTTAGCAGCAGCTTTGGGAACTTTGAATAAGAAAAATAGGTGCAATTGTCTTTTAATTATTCTGAAACGTAATACTGGAACAGCTAGATCAGAACAGAAGCACCATATTCCAGAGAGGAAATGAGGATGCAGTTGTACTTATGATTACTCTTCATTTTTGTGACCCCTTTGAATCTCTTTTTCTGTAAGACACATCCTCAAACTCTATTGCGGGGTTTCCAAACCAAAATTATTTGCAAAAATCACTGTCCATCCAGAAAGAGGTGAGCCTTTCTTCCTCCGTGTGAGTCACCTCACATTACAGTTTGCTGAGCTCTGGCTTACCTGCTCAGCCACAAAGTTCCCGCTGCCTGCTAATTCTATCAGCTACCATTACTTTGACAGCATGCTTAATATAGAGATCTTTTGTATCCAAGCTGGTAAGTAACCAGCTTCCAGGCAGTCTGCTGCACTCTGGGTCTGGAAAAACCTGTCAGTCATCCTCCTTTAAAGCAGCATTTGGATAAACCAGATGGACTATTCCTTCTCTGAAATCACACCCACTGAGTGGATCCATCACACATGGCAAGTTTGCATGGGTTAAATTGAATGACAGCAGACAGATTGCCAATTTCCAGTAATTACGAGGGCCATCTTCCTGGGCTTTTCTGCTTAAAAGAGGAACACGCTTTTTGTATTTCAGGCTGAAAAAGATCCTGCCACGGTTGTCCTCATTGCAGCCCAATCCTAGTGATAACCTCTTCTATATCCCTGCACCATCCTGCAAAAGCAAATAAAGAACAGGGTATCCCATGCCTGCATGTCACTCCACTTGCAAACTATTATTTGCAGCAGTTCTCCAAAAAGGCGACAAGACTTCTTCCCTGCCCAGGCCACACACAGGTAGCAAGCATTTGAAATACAAGCACAAAGACCTCCTGGATCAGTTCAATGCCTGTGTAAGAGGGACACAGCCCAGGGAATAAAAAAAAGGGAAAGAGGGTCTAAGTAAAGACAGGCAGGCGTCAGTGAGGACTTGCTTTCCTGAGCTTTGGACCAGTCTTGTAGCATGCACCTATGGAGACTTTTGTCTTAAAATAACAACAACGCATGTGGGACAAGCACATGTATGGAATCAGTGCGGTTTGTCTGCACTCTGCGAGCACTAATAAGCACACAGCTCAAGCAGAGCGCTGAGCAGAGATGCGAATGCCAACATGTTTCCAAGGCTGAGAAAAAAAAAAAGATTCCTTCTTGATGTTCTTCCCAGCTGTTGCTAAGAAGTTTTGCTGGTTTTTTTTTTTTTCCCCTGCATTTGCCAAGAGACCTTTCTAGAAAATTTGCATATGGATATTACCTGCTTAAAATGGAAGAGAATTCATGGCTCAAGTGAGATGATTCTCTGGTACTGACATAACTAAAAGAAAGCAAGTGGCATCAATGAAAAGCAGCGGCTGAGGTTTTCAAAAGTAGGTGGCTACAGTCACTTGTTTTCTCTTTAATGGAGACTGCTCAGAGCAGTGTTGAAAATCAGGCTACTTATTCTGATATTTCAGTCCATCCAAAGAGGAATTTAAGACAGACCCAATTAAGAAAAATAGAAACATGAGTTTTCCCATGCACTTTGTACTTTAGAATTCCCCCCCCGCCCAGCAGCATCCATTTTCCTATAAAATGTTTACACTCACATTAGAATAGCAAAACCAGAATTTTTTTTTAACAGTCAGTGATTTTTTTCAACTTTCATTTTCCTTTCCCGGTAAAGTTTCCCTTTCCAAACTAACTTAAGACCCTCCCTTCTCTGCCCCCCCCCCTGCAGTTTCCGCTGCTTTTTTTTTTTTTTGCATGTGCTTGTTTATAATTTTAGACTGCAATTCCAACAGCAACCCCCTGCTTTCTTGCAAGGACTTTCAAAAGAACCTGAAAGTGTCAGGCATCCAGCTCCCAGGCATATAACTTGTTAAACCATCACTGAATGTCCCAGCCCATATGGAAAGCAACAACAGCTCTCCAGAAGCAGGCTTATGATCCACCAGAAAGCCAATTTTCCATGATTTGCAGCCATCGGTGGCTCCCACTGCTGTAACTAACCCCACATGTGGGCAGTCCCATCGACTCCAAGGGAATGGCTCATAGCTTGAAGTTAACAATAATCATGCCGATCTTACAGAACATGTGCTCTCTCTCTGTCCCGGAGAGATGTTTGTAAGAAGGTCAATGCTTTTATTGCCATTGTATAGGTGAGGAAATGGGGGTGATGCGACTGGGCTAACCCAAGTGGCAGAGCCAGGGTAAATACTGTGATGAATAAAGGCTACTGGTTTATTACCTCCCTTGAAAATATATGCATTACTAGAGTCACATAAGAAAATTCATGAAACAGAATCCATTTTCCTGTTCTCCCTCTTTCTCGAGTACTGATTCCAGCTAATCATCATTCATCCTTCGTGCCATCACATGGAAGATAACTACAGAGAGAATAAAAAGAGTATTTATACAGCTAAGGAAGGATTTACCTAGCTGGTTCCTTAGGAGCTTTTACCATGTAGTGGATCAAAAATCAATTTTTTAAAAATTGCCTAAATAAATACCTATTTGCCTTATAGGCTCTAATAGCTCATTCAGAGCCCTGATGGTGCAGTGAGGAAACAAACTGGCATAAATGCTCTTGGATATTGGAAGTTCCTACTCATCTGCAGGCGTGCAGGACCACTCATCTAAACCACCATTACGCTACGGTTCCTGCTGCGGAGTCTCGGCTTCTTATACCAGGCTGACCACCGGCAGGAGGAGGTGCCATGTCTTATGCCATGTCTTATGGTCTACCTGGGAAACCCTGATGTTTGCTAATGCCTTCCCCAGCCCTTGGCAAGCCAAAAATTACATGCTGGTTTTCAGCTTAAATCACTGGTGTGCACTGCAGCTTTAGCACTGTTACACACAGCTTGCTCCCCATTTTATCCATTTTTATCTGGGACAACTAGGGACCTAAACCACGAGGGATACACTAAGGGTCAGTCTTTTTATCAGCAGCGTGGGTTTCTGTCTGCCAGCCCAACAACTGTGTCTGATCTTTAGAATCCAACTTTCTTTTCTGCAGCAGAAAGGCTCTGTTTATCTTAAATCCAGCTCATCTTCCTCTCCCACATGACAAGAGTTAGTTTAATGTTAAAAATGATGTTGTTTCAGGCCTTCATGCTTCTGGGCACCGAGAACAGAGTAGGCAGAGCTGTGAATATGTAATCTTGGCATGACTTTCGCTTTCCATTTCCTTTACTGGCCACTAGTGGGATATTACAATGAATATATTTCTGGCAGAATTAATTCTGTAAGAGATTTCTATCTCCTTCTGCTTAATTATTTTTTGGCTTGGACTTTTTGCCGATTATCCTTAAATTAATTGTGAGAGGAGGGGGAGCTTTCTTTGGGTCTTTTGGTCTCCAAAGTATTGAAAATACTTTTTTAATTTAGGTCTCCTGCAGACACCTCCAGAGCATCCATGAGACAATTTACAGAAGTTCCCAACAAAATTCTCAGTTCTTTGACACCTCGTGAACCTCGACATCTTCATTCTCCTCTCATTTCCATGCCAGAGTCGAGACTTGTTGTTGCTTTTAACAAAGCACTGGCTTTCTTTTAAAGCCCACGTCAGGTATGTAGATCAGATCAGAAAGACAGTAACCTGTGCTGACCTTCTGCTGGCTCAGGCACCAACAGGACACTCAGCGCTCTGCAGTAATAGCTCTTGGTGTAATTAATTCATGTAACTCAGTTTTTGGGTTTTAAGTAAACTACCCACAACCCTGGGCTGTTCTATACAGCACTTCCCCTGTGATTTTCATTTAAAACAAACAATAGATGGAGTCACTTTCAACTTCTACCCTTTATTTGCTTGCCTGGGGAAGTGAGAGTGTTTCTTGCTGTCAGTTTGTTTTGTTCTATAGCTTTTTCCATGGACAGCTTTCCGACACCTGAGAGCCCCAATGGTCCACAACTACCTCTTGGTAAATGCTGCTGGCAGAGAATCTGGCACCTAATTTTATGCACCTATATAATGTGTGCGTAAAAATGACACCAAAAATTGATTTAGCTATTACAACAGCCAGAGCATTGCCTATCTTCTTTTTGTAGTCTGTTGACTACAGATGGTGCTGGATAACCCAAATTAAGGGCTCATGCAATCTGAAACAAGAGGCATGTATTAAACATTCACAGCAAGAAATGCAAACACCAAATGCAAATAAATAGGGTTCCCCACAGGTCCTTCCCTTTTGTTGCCCAATGAGTATTTTCTAACTAAATTGGGTTTTTTTAGTATTGTATCTGTGTGACACAATAAGCCTTATACAAATTGCTACAGAAAGTCTGTGGAAACACACATTCAGGTTATATGCAGCTACAAAACCGGTGTTTGGGGAACCATCTTATAAAAATGCAGTTTGCACCCTTGGGGCTTAGTTTATAGGGGGATTCAAGCAGCATTTTGTCTGGTTAGAATCAAGTTTCTGCCATGACTCTTAAGCTTACTGTCTTGGCTTTGGTCTCCCTGAATAGACATTTTTCACTTCCTGCACTGAGCAATATTTAGCAGGGCAGGTTTCTCTCTATGAAACACTTGCACATCCAAATAGCTTGAAAAGGCTTAGTAGGCAATTAGTAGATTACAACATTTTATGAACACTAGCAATCTCTTATACAAGAAAAACATGATCTAGAAAACAAAAATTATTCTAATATACCCTACAAAATTATTTTGTAAGATCTTGCTTTCATGTTTTACCATACACTTTTCCCAAATTATCATTAATTTCACTTATCAGGTACTATCTTTCTCCCTCAGGAATGTCTTTTCCTTCTTGGTTTTTTCCCCAAAGGCATAAAATTTGCACAAAAGATGTTCTATGCCAATATGGTGATTCTACATCATCAAAATTCCTCTCTTACAGGGGCCTCAATACTTCCGAATCAAAACACTTCTCATGTTAGAAAGGCCTTTAATTCATTGTTCTGCTGGAACGTAGGGAAGGACTAACAGCCTCAGTACACAGGCATGGAGTCTGGTCTGGCTAGGAGGCATGGGCAAGGTCACTCAGGCAGACACGAGCCACTGCTTCAACCTCCACAGGATTTCTGCTAACTGGCTAAGCACATGAAGGACTTTGACACCAGCCAGTCACAACCCAAAATTCAAGAGGGAATTTAAGAGAAACATGGGATGCTTTACTTAAAGCAATTTCATCTGTCAGCTCATGTACACAGTTCTTTGTTCAAGTTAAATCCTTTATAACAATTTAAAAGGGGAAGTTGAAGGGCAGGTTGCTTTGGGAATTATGGGTGCATAAAACATGGTGAGACACATCATCTGATCCAGCATCTTCCAGAATGCCCTTCTCATGCTTTTCTCTCACTATAAGCCTGGTCCCAAAACTCATGGGTGGCCACACTGCCCAGTTGCTTGTGGCTTTCATCCTAGGGACACCCTCCACTGGTCTGTGCTATTTGTGCACTTAGCATGTACGTCAGCATTTGCTCACGTGTAGAGAGAGAAGGAAATAAGCTAAGAGCAGCAGGTTATGCTTGCTATTGATTTAGGTAGCATTAATTCATGGAAAATGCTTGCACAAAGTTCATTACTTAGTTTCTCTGACAAAGATTTGTCTATTAAAGAAAAGCATTGCTGGTCCAGGGTTGCTGTGGTAAATGCAGATCATTAAGCGATATCCCTACTGCCCCAGAAACTGCCCCTGGAGGAGAGCAATCCTCAAAAGTACTAACCCTCCTGCCAGCAGTAAGTAAGACAGCCCAGGTAGGCTAGAACAGGCAACTGGCTCAAGCAGACAAAAGAACACTACAGAAAATTAACCTTTGCATAACTTCTGTAAGGTTTAAATTTTGTTTAAAAATTTAAACAAATTTAAGGTGTCCTCCAGGTGTCCATGGAGCCTTTACACTCTGTTTAATTTGATTTTCACCTGTGCTAGAGACATGGTGCCAACATTAGCTGCATAGGTTCCCTGCAATCTGGGACAGTGCTGTACTGATCACATACAAATTCAGACAGGACCTGTAGATAAGTACCACGTAGCTCACCCTTTGCACGGCCATAATTCAACTGCCTCTTAAAAACCTTCATACCATAGGTATCTAGTGACTGGCAAAGAAAGGCAGGATGCATCTCCAACCACTTTGCTTGAGATTAAATTGAAGGCACGTACTCACACCATCTCATTTTAAGCACTTAATTTAGGCGCCAAAATTATTCAACGGCTCAGACTGCCAGAGGGTGCCCCAGAACACATCAGTCAGGCTGCCAGCTCCAAGTCAGCATCTGACAGAGCCGTCCCTTCTGCCGACTACAGAAGGAGGTGTGAATTATTTCTTCAAAGTATCTCATCTCAGTCTTTCAACTAATTCTGCTACTAGAGACCTTGCACTTTAGTCCCCAAGTATCTCAGTGAAATCAAAAGGAGTTGGAAAGGTTGTTAAGCCTGATCCTGCCCCCTGAAGTCCACAGGCCTGCATCTGCTGTCACGCCGTCAAGAGGCAGGGCACAGAATTCTCTCCATCCCATTGCTCTGCCTCTTGCAGATTTACTGGATGAGGGAGAGTCCCTGCTGTAAAGGCTTTACAATCTACATGATCAGAGAAACTACACAAACCAAACAAAACAAATCAGGGGCAAGGACATGCAGCAGGCTGGCAAGACTGTGGATAAGTGTACCTGCAAGCCTTGATTTGGATGTTCAGCTACAGCACGAGGACAGACGCCTCCAGAATAAAGGAGCCACTTACTGGCTGCATTCAGGTGCTGTGCAACTTTCAATGGGATTTTACAAAAATTCTGCTTAGTGGACACGACATTATTGCGCGGCAGATGAGCACTCTTATGAGGTTTATCATCTGGTGTCCCACCTGTTAAGTAGTTTTCTATGAGCAAAACTTTGGAAACCCTATGCTGTGAGGATCTGTATGGGCTGATGACATGAGACAACTAGTTGGTAGGCAAATGGTTTAATTGAACGCTGCAAGCAATTAAGAACCATAGGTCTGAGACCCTTCATTTTTTCAGACTCCCCCCTTTTTTCTGACTCCCTCATTTCTTTTTTGCCTTTCTCCTACATCACTGCTTATATAGTAGGTTCACAGAAAATACATCAGTCTAGCACTTGAACATGTTTTTATGTCAGTGCTAAGTCATAGAAAATTCTTAGTAAACTTTTCCATTGTCCCTTTTGGAGATACTTCCTCCAAACCATGAACAACTGCTCTGTATTTCCCCAAATGCTTGTTAGAACCAATATCATTTTAAATGTCTGCATGACAGACACACGTGATCACCCGCCCAAGGAGCTGCTGCCACACTATGCAACAGTTTTGAGCAACAACATCCCAAACTGAACTTGTCCCAACTCCAAGTGCTTGGAGTTGTCCCCATCCAGAAGGGCTGGGTATGGGTGGTGAGGGGAAGAAGAAAGGGAATCAGTAAAAAAAATTATCACATGCTTTTGAGTAAGTAATTGAAGAGTGGAGATTTTTGGAAGCAGAAAAAGGCTTGATTCCCTCAATAAATTAATCATTACAAATGTTTCACTCAACTCCAATAAACAGATAGTCTCTCTCCGCTTTTTCAGAGAAAAAAAAGAATCCACAATATTCCACAAAAGCCAAAAAGGAAATATTAGAGATATTATTTACACTCAAACAGAACGGTTTATTCACAGGGTGCTGAAAGCAATCTTTTCAACCAAGTGATGCATCGTACTGTCAAGAAGCCAAATTTTCAGAAGGGCTCAGCACCCAGCAACTCCTGCTGAGAGCAGTAGCCTATTGAAAATCCAGCCACTTCATGGACATGCCCAAATAAGAGCCGGCGGTTTTGGAAACCTGCCCTTGGCTTCCCCTACTCACATGCTACGCGCTCTACCTTACGCAAGCAAGCCCACGCAGCCATACATTCTCTCTTGAACGTCGTTATCTGCAGAGTGACAAAGACAACCTGCAGCATCTTCAGATACAGCCAGGGAAGAGCATGAAGAGAAATCCCTGCATCCTTCCCACCCTTACAGGTTTTTCCAAACTCCACAAAGGGGGCAATGCAGCCCCTCTCTCTACAGGCTGAATGCTGGCAAGGAGAATGTAGCAAGACCAGAGGAACAGACTCTCTAGTTTTAATAAAGCTGTCAGGGTTGACATATAGTATCCACCACTTTTCCGTTCTCCTCCATCTCAAGCAGGATGGAGGGATTATGCAGATGAGCCGCTATATTGTGCTGGGCTCAGAAACATTGTCCTGTGTGTTTGGCATAGCCTGAATTCGTTCCTATACCCCTGAATGCCCACAGCTATGAACCGTCTTGGTGGGATAAACACCTTAACAAAGCTGTTTAGCAGATTCACTAAACGGTTCTGGCAGGCAAAAACGTTTCTAGTGAATAGGAGAATGTGCTTTCATCCCCCTTCCTCACTCTCAAACCTTTGAAGTTTTATTTACGATGTATGTAAAAAATAAAACACTTAATCAGAGCTCATGGGCTCTTAAAGTTACACTGTTTTTCACGCAAGCACAGAAATGTCATCCCAGCCGTAAAATCTCTTCCACTTCCCAGCCACAGAATAAGACACCACAAGTTCTTCACTGCTACTTCATCTCTGCGTGCATCCATGCTTTAGGAAGGGTGAAGACAAGGCAGGGAAGCTTTCGACATAGCAGCCCCACTCAGCTAAAGAGAAGCTGGGTGCGGACCTTCATTTCCCTCTCCAGAAACCACATGCTCTGCAAAGGAGGCTTGGTTTGACTGTCATTATGGCGGGTGACAAAAACCCTCAGCCTCCTGAAGAGGTGTAGAGTCCAGAAGCCAAGGAGTTTGTATGGACTCTGCAGGACTGAGCCCTAGTATTATCACGACTGCAGGGAGCAAGTCCTATCACTGTTTCACTGCTGCTCCCCCTTCTGCAAAACTTCAGGCCCAAGAAGGCATTTTTCTTCTATACATTTATAAGCAGTCCTGATCACTCAGCCACCCCGAGCCACTGCAGCTTTCTCACCAAGCCTTTACCTCTGGATTTCACTTCCATTACCACAATACATGGTCAGGACAAACACTGCGCGCATGGTCTGACCTCACCCAAGGCTTCTCCACAGACACACACAATAAAATGGAAGACCATGATTACACTCGCTAACATTATTCCTTTGCTGATTATCATAGAATCATAGAATCGTTTAGGCTGGAAAAGACCTATAAGATCATCAAGTCCAACTGTTAACCTAACCTGCCATTCCACCACTAAACCATGTCCGTAAGCACCTCATCGGCCCATCTCTTAAATACCTCCAGGGATGGGGACTCCACCACTTCCCTGGACAGCCCATTCCAACACTTGACAGCCCTTTTGGTTTCCTAATGTCCAACCTAAACCTGCCCTGGTGCAACTTGAGGCCATTATGCTCTCCCAAAGTCAGTTAAATTGTATGTTCTTCCCAAGAAGAATGAAAAATAACAGATCCCTAACTTAACTTGAAGCCCCTCTGTGGAACAGCTGTACTAAAAAAAGATTATGCACATTAACCCACTACGCTACTACTGTGAAACTGCAGCCATGAGAATGCATCCTCAACTGATCTCTTTTAAGAAGGTTACATCCTGGTGCAACCTGCAGTATTACTGAAGCAAAAGCTTGGGCCAGATGAGACACAGCAGAGGTACTTTACCAGGTTATCTCCATTCCTTTCCTGCACTGGGAGTACTGCGGTTGATTACAGTGAATCACGACAGCATGGACTGCTAAAAAGTAGTCATTGTAATTTGATTGTTGATCTGGTATCTATTCTTTCTCTTTTGTGTCCCTCTCAGGGAGAAGAATAAGGAGTAATAGCACATCAAAACAAAGAAAGCTTTAAATACCAAGCTAGACACACTACCTTGTCTTCCGTGTTTTGTCAGTATTTTAAGAATGAATTGACATATTTGACAAGATGGGTATGGAAAGAATTTGAAAAAATGCCAAAGCTATAGGATTTAATCAAGACAGACCGTACAGCCAGCTTCTGCAGAAGAAAGGGCTGTGTCTAGGTGGGCTGCATACTAAAACTCAGAAGGGCAGGCAGTCACCAGAGGTTTTTTCCCTGATTTTAGGGAAACAGAGATCAGTGTTGTGAATCTCTGTAAACAACCTGGAAAAAAGCTCTTGCCCCCATCTTACCTTCCCTTGTTAGGCAACCCACCCACTCGCTGTCTTCTCGCCCCCGCACCCTGATCAGCTGCATTAACCTTGCACATCGGCAGGTAGGAGTTGTGGCTGATAGCAGGTCTTTGTCATGCGAAGCATGAAGGCAAAGACAAGTTGCTGCAATGCATCTGAGAAATGGCAGGCTTCTTCACAGCACATTGCCTCAAGAGGCTAGGTCCAATTAGAATATCATCCAAGATCAGTTTTAATTTAGCTTCTATTTATGACTACTTGGCTTAATAAATTGATTTAGTTTGCTGTGCAAACAAAACCGCAAGTCTGGGAAGGTGAACAGATTCACAAGATGATTTCTGAAGAGGATGCCTTCAACCACAAACTGAACAAGAAACTCTAATGATCTGGCCCGTGACAATCTCAGATAATATCTCCTTGATTCTACTGAAGTCTAGGCTTATTCTTTACACATTTCTTTGCTGAGTGAGGGAAAGGTGACAAACAAACAGTAAATAGAGTTAGTAAACAGAGACAGTAAATAAAGATAGATTAATAGTAAATAGAAATCAATTAATAGTAAATAGTGATAAATCCACTTGTCTTATTCTTTCCCAGCAGCAGGACCCCGACTCAAGGCGGCATTTGGGCGTAAGCTGATCTGAGCACACAGTTAAGTGCTCTCTTTTCCTATTTCTGTGTTGTATTAGCTGGTTTCCTTACAAGCTCTTTGTCATCTAGCAAAGACAGGGTGGTCTTGGGCTATTTACCTGCTTGTTCAATACCTCTTCCCTTCCCTGGGATCTTTTCTCTTCAACACACCCAGATCGACCTCTTCCTCCTTAGTCTCTGCCCAGACCATCCTCTTCCAAGCAGTCCCTGCCCAGCACCAGCCTTCCAAGTCAGAAACCTCTCTCATAGCTTTCTCCCCAAACTTTGCACCTGCAAGCTGTTTCCTAGAGCCCTGTGTCTGGTATCCGGGAGAAGAATTTACAGCAGCCCCCTTCACTGAATGCCTGATGAGCAAGAGAAGGCACAAGAGCTGTGGAGGAGCTTGGTGAGATATTCAGGGTTCTTAGATGAAACCATAAGGAGAAGAAAACAGAGCAACATCAGGGTCATATGCATTGGATCCAACCCCTTTCAGTAACCATGCCAGAGTAAAGACTAAAGTTGAAACATCTCCTATATTGTTCTCCAAAAGGAGCCTGGCCAAAGACCTGGCTGCCCGTGGCATGCAGAGCAGAGACACAAAAGTGGAAAAGCTAAGCAAAGTAGCAAAACTTCTCCAGGCATTTCTGCACCTGTAGCCTGGGTGTTAAAACTGAAGTCAGTGATATGTGCCAGAGAGTTGTCACTGCTATATGCGAGTTATTTCCCTGATCTCCATGCAAGTGCTGCATCCCTCCTTTTGCTTTCAATAAAATCCCTGGGAGCCTTTCTCTAAGCAATTGCTTGTTCAGCAGACACTCTAGGTTCACATCACCCATGAAAGAGTCCAAACACCAGAGGCTGAAGAAAGCCACAGCCCTTTTGTCTATAAGCAACAGCATTTAAACAGTTCTCAAGCACTCCCAACAATTTGCATTCTGTTTTGCAAAAGAGGACAAATCCATCTGACATACGCTAGGTTCAGAAGAGAAACGAGTTTTTCAAAATCAAAAGGAAAAAGAAAAACTACAGGAAGGGATTCGGAGAAGTAGAAGAAAATATTTCAAAACCTCTACAGACTGGAATCTATAGTAGCAAGTGAGAACTTTCATCTCACTTTTCACTTGAAGGGCTGATAAATGTTTCTATTTATTGCACACATCTACTTCATTTTAGCCCTTTTAGCACTGCTTAAGAGGGACATGCCTATTATAAATTAAGTACAGCAGGATTATACATTAGAGATGCAAGCCATGGCTGGTGAAATTCTGCTCAAATACAGTACAGCAAAATGGAAAATTTCAGTGGAGTTTCTCAGGCTTGATACTACCATAATTAAAACCTTTGGTGTGAGAATGATCTCTTACTGTACCCCCACATTCAGCTCTATGTTGGGTTTTTTTTTTTCACTACAGTGTTCACTTTCTGTGTAGAAACCCAGATCTCTAATCCTTACTTTACTGTTTCACATCTGACATTCTAATTCATGCCAGTGCAAAACAGGTTTACTGCACTAACAAATCAAAGTAGTTATTTTACCCTAGTTCAAATGAACCGAGGAAGATCCTGGTAATGAAATATTAGGCCTTCTGCATTTCAGTGCGAGAGTCTAAGTTGTAACCTCCAAATTTGACCTTACAGCAGCTGAGGAGAGATGATTAGCATCGTTCACTCTGTAAATATTCCAAAGTCGTCATCCTTTTCAACCAACATAAGAAATTAGGATTGCAGATGCAACTCAGAAGAGTTATTTGCAAGAGAAAATTTGTGTATTTTATTATTTGCATAGTTTCTGTTTGTATATTTCAGCTGATTGTAGCAATATTTGTTTAAACACTAGCACTGACACCTGTGTGAGATACACATGTCGCATCTTTTCTGAAATACTTTTAAAATCTGCTCTTAGACAAGATGGCTCCTGAGCAGAGCTGGCTGGAATAATTTTTGCTAAGGCAGAATTTTTGCTTTTCCAGAAACTGTTTTCAAAAATCACATCATATTCTAGATGCCTCCACAGAATTTTTTCCTCTTGACAAAGACAGACCTCTCAGACCTAGGGTTGTCTTTTCTCTTCTTATTAGAAAGACCTGAAGTTGAAGGCTCAGCTATTGATACTATACAGTACCTTGAAAACATTCAAGAGTATTTAGTTTTCAGAACAAGCGCAAATTCTCAAACTTGTTTCGAAATTCTGAAAGCTGTTGTGAAACCAGTCTGCTCTACCGCAGGGATTTTTCCAAAATCTTGAATAAAATTTCTCTTTTCCTCTGCATCCCCAGTTGTGCAGGGGATAGAAGAGAAGAATGTACAACAGCACCTCAGTATTCTCCTACCCAAAGCTAAAAATCAAAACTTAAGTTAATTCTGAATTTTTCTCTACTAAAAATTGAAATAGCACACTTACTACTCTTCTGAACATTTCTGGCAAACCTGTATTCTTAAGAAATTTTTTAAACTACCATTGATGTATAAAGGAGAGATCCATATTGGGTGCTATATGAGAGAATCTGACTACGTGTTCCGGGAATATCTCTGAATTCAATACATTAATTCGATACTTAATGTCTGTGAACTTTGGTGGTCCCTTCGGGGCGAATCACGGAAACTTTTGGCCTTCACTGATAAAGCAGACAGCCAAAATTGGATTTCAGTTGATATTTGCTCTGTCCCTCCATACACCCTTTTACTGGCAAGCTAGAATGTGCGGTACTTGAAATCCACTTTTTTATTTTGCATTTTATTTTGCGAATTGGTTCAGCCTTTGCAGAACATAAAGCAAATCTGGCAAATAAAGCTGGCAGAGTGAAAGCACAGACCCATCGAAGGCATGCGGCAAAGCCCGCGCTGGGGAGAGCCGAGGCAGAACACACTCACACTACCTGCAGAATCAACGCAAAACAGAAAGCAACGTCTTAGGATAGGATTTTTCAAGGGATCTAAGGTGTCAGGCACCTTGATCCCACTGTAATTCAGCTTGTCAGAAAGTTCCAGCTGTTCCCCAACAGCTGGGTCCCAAAATTCCCATTACTGCTTTATGATTTGTTCTAGCAGAGCTCTAAACTTTCTCTAATACCGGCTGGAACTCACGTTGCACTGTATAACAGCAGCGGTACTAACAAATATTTGCTAATACTTGCCAATATTTGCTCCGACTGCTTTGTTAGCCTCCTTACTCTAAGCATCCATTTTTGATTATTGCTGCCACGCTTCCCTGATCCCATCGGGCTGATGATTGAAATTAACAATCTGCCCGTCATCGCCGGGTTTCACACGGATCTTGCAGAAAGCATGGAGGCAAAGGCAAAGTTGTTCCAAGCCTGGCTGGAAAAAGTTGCAGGCATTAGCACTAAGTTTCAAAGAGACCTGTCGTTGCAAAATGCCAGCTGGAAACTGCCACCCCTGGTTACTACACCCTCCCCTTCTGATGAATAGGCAGTCATTTGGGCTTGTTTCTCTTGTTTGTCCCTCAAACCAGTAAATAACATTTCTCCTTGCCACTCGGTGTCCTTTTTCCCACTTGGCAAACGCCAGTTTGCTCCCCGCTGCATCGCCTTCTGCGCAAGAAGCTGGCTCTGCAACTGTTTGGTTTTGATTACTTCCTTTTTTTTTTTTATTAGCATAGTCTATAGCGGCTCAGCTTTGGGAGGCTGGCTAAAGTCCTTCCAATAGCCTTGTCCTCCTGACAGCCCACTTGTCCGGCAGCAGCACAGAAGCTGTCTCGTACACAGGCAAACTGTAAATACCTGTTGATTGAAAGGTGGGCGTAGCTGGGCACCGGCCAAGCGTTCTGGTGGTAGTCCAAGGCAGTAACGTTTTGGTTCAGAGGAAGGAACCTAGCAATTGAGAAGTCCATTTTTGGCTACCATACTACAGCACTCCACTGCAACACAAGCGTTCCCCAGCGATAGGCTTGCCCACGCCCCCCACAGCACGCTGGCTGGGGTATAGCTTCTCTTAGGGATGAGTTTGATACAGGAAAGCAAACTGCATCTGCCTCAATACAACCAGGGACTGAGCCTCAGTCCTTCGAGTCCAAAAGCTGCCTTTGCTGCTGAAAGTAAAAAAGGACAGAAATAGGCTCTGCTCTCACATCTTCAAATCCCAAAGGATTATGTCAGAAAAGCAGGTGATCTCCTCCAGTCCCGCTCTATCCCCTGCACAGATAGAAAAGTACTTAAAAGTATGAAACTGAAATTTCCTCCCTATGCATTTTTTCTCACTTTCCACTGCTTTTCAGTTTTAAAAAATGTGAATTGAAGTATGACAGAAAAGGGGATCTGACATCCTTCAAGTCACAAAACCACACAAAAATAGGGAGAGGGTCTGGTTTAAAAAAAAAAAACACAAAACCAACAAAACAACAAAATTTGCAAACAAGAAATTATTTTTGCCTCTGGGCTGTTTTCTGATTTCATTTGGGAGATAATAAAGCACTGGAACAGCTTGCCCAGAGCAGTCAGGAATCTGTACTTGTGCTGAAAAAAGCCCTGAGCAACCTGGTCTGAACATGCTGCTGGCCCTGCTCAGGGCGGCGGCTGGACTAAACGACCTCCTGAGTACATCTGGTACATCTGTAATATTGCCACTGCTGTTGCACATTCCATCATTTATTTATGCAAGATACTTACAATGGTTATTATTGTCGTTCAACCTTTTTAAAGCAAGCGTATCACTAATATAAAGTAGGACCTCAAAGCAAATCCTGAACCTCTCCTGGTTTGACCTCCACCTCATTCAGGGCTGATGAGAAACCACCGTAGGGAGCTGCATTACAGATACATCCATACCGCCGTAGCCACAGTGTCCTGTACAGGCTGGACAACTCTCTTAATTCTTGCAAGTGTAAATCACTCACCAAACTAATGGGCTAGAGAAGTTATAGCAGGAGAATGCTATTATCTTGCAGTTCTAAGGTATTACCATTTAAGATACCTAAGCAACAGAAGTCTCTGATTTATCTATTCAGAAACTGCCTGCACAAATGCTTAGCTAAAAGAAGCGTGTATTCATACAAATTTCAGACTTCACATTTGCACTAGGGAAGAAAAAAACCTGAAATAACCTGCAAGGAAGTCAATACATCACTGCAGACAAGACGTAAACTTTGACTGCGGTCTCTTTATCTCCCTGCCTTGCACTCGGTCAATGAGTAGGATGACCAGACACTGCAGATAGGCCATGACAGTAAAGAAGCTGACAAGTCTGCCAAAACCCATACAAACCTCATTTGTTAAGCCAGCACATTATTCACGGCTACCAAATCCAGCACCGGAGAGTGTGTTCTGCCCTCAGCATATCCCTGTGGGTCTCCGCACCCTTGGACTTGGAGAAGCCTCATTCTTCCACTTGGCTCCATTCCAAGGTCTATGTCCATCTCACTTCAGATCAGGGCCAAAGGCAGAAACTTTTTTCTGAACCCCTTCTTACTTTAAAGTACGTCCTCATCCATCAGCTTCTCATCTGCAGTCTCTTTTCTCTTTTCTTAGGTGCAGAGGGAAAAGCTGTGAGGACTACCTCTCTGGCCGTGTCCAGATCTCAGCTCTGCTCCCAGGCCTACAAAACATGGAAGCTGACAAATTAAGCATTAATTCAGTTAATTGCTCCTTGCCATACATGACTCATTCAGTTCACTATTATCTTATCCTTTACCTCCATTTATTCCCTCCACTGCTACCTCTTTTCCCAAGTCAAAATTAAGTTTCTCTTCACCCTTTTTAGTCCAGGCTTCTGAAAAGCTCTCAGCACCTGGGAGCTCACCCAGTATTTTAAAAAAATGTAATTCTCCTTTAACTGTACGTATGAAAAGATGAAGTTTTCAGACATGCCCAGCACAGCAAACAGATCTCAGTAGAAAATACCAGAGGCAGAAATATATTTTGGCATCAGTGACTAACCAGGAACTGCAGGAGCAGACCTCTGAAAAAAAAAATTTCTTTTCGACACCATCCATGTTTAAATGGCAATATTGACACAAGTGTACAGCTCTCCACTGTAATCGAGTGTTCCATTTCTGGTCCTTTATTACCAGTTTCAAGAATAATCTTCTGCCTCATGGGGCAGGGGGAAGAGGGCAGGCAGAAATCAACATTTCTATTGAATGGGAAATTCTAGTAATTCAATCTTTTTTCTTCTGTGTAGGAGAAAATAGAAGTGCTTACAAGAAAGCATTAACTTTTTTTTTTTGCAGAATGAAAGAGTTCAGAAAAAAAGCTGTTTCATTTTTATTAAACAGTTTCTCAACTGAAATGATTTATTTTACCTTCCTGCCTGAAGAAGTCGCACTCCATTTTGTTGAGCCAAGCAGAGACGAGTCGTGTTAATCCCGTTCCCCGTTCCACCAGGCCTGCCTGAGACACAGCAGGCTACGCTGGGGTGAGGCATCGTCCCCTCAAACACCACACAGTTCTTCCTACAGAAACTTCCAAGTGACCGGGGAGAGTGGCTGCACAGGGAACAGCTCCAAAGTGGCGTTAGCCATCTTAATCGGTACAAACCCCCCTTCATTTAAACAAAATTGGATTCCGTAACTTCCATTTAACTCGGTCTCGCAGCTTACTTAAGTCTATGATTAATACATCACAACACTCACTGCTGTAAAATCTACTTGCATCTTGGCTTTGCTCTAAAAGTGGGTGCAGTATTGAACTTACACCCGTGTCTCCAAACCACAGTTAGATTCCCCAGCTGATCCTCGGTTGACGTATCCCTTCTGCATCCGGACTTCCAAGCTCATCTGCCTTGCCACTCAGTAACAATGTCAGGTCACTCGGGTCTTTGCAAAGCACTACATCACACAGCTCCCAGCATCCCAGATTTGATTTACGCTCCTTCTCGAGGACCTCAGTCTCCTCTACTCTACCATTTGCTAGTGGAAACATTTCCCGCTGCAAAGAAAAACTTCCATTTCTGTGGAAAACTGCCCCCTGAGTAAGCAGGGGGAAAAAAAAGCCAAAATACATCTCTTTTCTTTAGGCATAATTTCCTGTCATCAAACATTTTACATCGAACTTGAAGGTGTGTTGCGTTTTCAGCTGTTCAACAAAACCAATCTATTTTTGTTACCAGAATATCCACCAGTCATGACATTGTCTTGCTTTTTGCTGAGAAATTAGTTTAGTCCTGAAAGAAACGATGCAATTGCTTTCTCCATTTATCCTGCCATGCCACAGAGCAGCTCCCACCATTACCAACCTGCGTGCCTGTGGAGTAGCCATTCCCCCACTGCGACAGGCACAGAGGAAGGTGTTGCTACTTCTCTTCCCATCCCCGGGACTGCAGAACCAGTTGCAGTCTCCCAGTTGAGCTCCTGAAAGTCGAAACAGAAGATAAGGAGGAAGGGAAGAATTCGTTCTCCTCAGAGTTCTGGTACCTGCTCAATACTTCTCTGGTTAGGATCGGAGATAACAGAATGAATCAAGTCCTGCAGAAAGGGTGTTCTCCTATTTTGTGTTCCTGCCCACCAGCTTCTCTATCTTTAGATACCTGGCAAAAAATCCAGACAGCTTTTCTCCTTTCCTGAGATGTACATTTTTTGGCATAGCATTCCAGCTCTTCAAGTGTTTTTCAAGATCCATATCCAGCCTGATTTTGCAATTAGTGGTGTTTGTAAAATAAAGTCACCAAAACACAAATTTTGGAGCACTTTAATCATAAAGATATTATGTTTTCCATCATCTTAAAACTTCTATTAAATCCTTCCAGGATTCATTTTCCTGACTCAGGGTAACCACAAACTACACTATTTAAGTTGTAAATTACAGCCTTTTACAGTATTTGAAAGCCCAAATCCTGCACACACTACATTATTTCCACCTAATTGCTAAAGAGATTAGGTATTTAAAAATAAATTTTCTCTAGAAACTTTCCCATTAGGATTAGCTGGAAATGAACTAGCGTCAAGTGAACAGGTTTCCTCTATCATTAACATGTGAGATCAATACAATGAAGATGAATATCGCTAACATTGAGTCACCTTTTCTGTTTCTCCCTGTTAACTGCACCAAGCACAAAATGCCAGTGTTTCCACTGCTTTCTACACCCAGGTTTTAACAAGCAGGAGCGCCCCTGAATGCAGGAGACAAAATTCACTCGAATACAGTACCGCTTGCTGCCTAAGACAGAGTGACCCAGGAAAGGTGGACAAAGTCACGCAAAACAAGGGGAAGTTGAACACCACTTAAGTCTGTGCTTAAGGGCAGGGAAATAAAACTAATTTTTGTCTAATTTTGGCCAATTAAGAATATTTATTACATTTTTAAAATCAGGACAAAATAGTACAGGAGACAAGAAACAAACCCATGACAAACCAAGACATATAACATGTACTTTTCCGCTTTTGCAGTTTTCAGTTGGGGGGGGCGGGGAAAGATTAAATTTTTTCCAGCTCTTGCTTCTTAGAACCTATGACTTGACTCACATCTGCACATGCTCTCTGAAAAACATAGCAAGAAGAAACTGTTGAACTTGTTAAAACATCACCTCAAAAAGCAGATTAGCAGAGTCTTTTCTTCAGCTAGGTAGGCTCCTCTTAATACAAGTTTCACACTGTACAGTAAACTGAACAGCAAAAAGCATAGGAATGGTCATACTTGGTCAGAGTAAGGGCATGCCTAGCCCCGTAGACACTCCTGGACAGAAGCCAACCCCTCCCTCCCCTTGACCTTGGGCATCCCTTACGCACAGGTCAACAAGCAGGTATGATACCTTCCTCACCGTCCTCTTCCAACACCCAACCATTTGTGGCCTGCAGGACTTTGAGCCAGATGTTGTTTTTATGTACTTAGCATGCTTCAATCAATTTATTTTCAACAAATCTCAAGACTCCCTCTGAAACAGTGAGAACTTTTATCAACAATAACCAGCAACCGCTATATTATGCGGCAAGGGGCTCTGCAGATAAACTTCAATGAAGAGCCATCTCCTCTCGCTTATTTTATGCTTGCAACCTGCCAGCCTCCTTCAATGCCCCCTCATTCCTAGTTCTTTGTGCAACAAATTTAGACAGACCTGTCAATTCAGAGAGATAATTTTGTGAGCTGCTACACACATTGCCACAAGTGAATTTCAGACCGGGATATTTCTTTCATGGGGGACACATTTAAAAAAAGACTACGGTGAACAAAATGGAGCTAAATTTCTCCACACAAACTAAGAGAAACATACAAAGACCTCTTTGCTGCTGTGCAACTTCAGTGTAGAAAGTCAGCTGAAACCATACAGATGAGGACTACACAAACAAGAAGGAACCAAAACCCCACAAGAGAGTGTACAAGAGGCAGGTATAACAAGACATGGTCAAAGGCTCAATTGCAAGACGTTCCCAGCCATACTAGATGTCCTGGCTAGGGATGAGCTGGTGCAAAGGAAGGAGTTGGTTTTGTTACACAGAGCAGAAAGTGTTTTGGCATTGAGAGCAAGAGTGTGATTCCCTCACGGGCCCTGAAGCAGTCCAACTCTGCCTCTCACCTGAGATTGATGGTGGGAAGGGGGTGGACAGGACAGCATGACACACAGCTAATCACTGTGGTAGATACAGGGTATCTACCACTGCATACAGACAGAGGAAAAGCCTGGAGATACTCTGCAAAAACCCCACCTGTGCTGCAGCAAGCAGAAGTCTTTGACATCTCTTCCCATTCTGAAGTCATTCCTTACCAGAGTGGTATGGAAAAAGTCAGTGGTTCACCAAATAAAATAGCTGATTGCTTCGCTTTTTGGCAATTTGAGGCTAGTTCTTAAGACAAACTCTGGGAGGCAAGGCAGAAGAAAACAGTTTCTTCTATAAAGGAGGCTTACTAAAAATAGGGAACATGTAAAGAAAATTCACTCTCTAAGTATCAGCTGTGCATGCCCAAATTGATTTAATGAATCTATCGCCTTTTCTCACCTTTCTCTCCCCTCTGATGAGGTCACAACCAATATGTTTCCTGCAGCTGTCCCAGCACACGGTGAAAAATCTACAGGAAATCCATTCAGGTAGTTGTAGTTGGCATAAAGGCCTTCTATTAATGAATTGACACTAGAAACATAGCTTTCATCTCCTGCAGGGTCACTGCTATAAGGAAGTACTTACGTACTCTTTAAATGCTAAAGTCATTCTTTTGTTCAGAAACATGGTCTTGACTGAGCTGCCAGACCCCTGGGAAATTACATTTCTGTGGAGCTCAAACATAATGAGCAACAAGCAAATCCTACTGCCTCAAAAGCCAGGTTGGTGTATTCCTGTGCACCAACACCCCCCAAGTCAGCCGCGTTCAAGCAGCGCCTAGCATACTCACCTCTGTTGAGATAATTGCTAACCTCGGCAGCTTCCCCCATGGATATATTACACCACCTCATGCTTATGCAGCCTTTTTTAGGCAGGAAGATCAGCTTTCCACCCAGAACAGATCCCACACAAGGAAGCATGACGAGCAAAGAGGAACCTAAGGCACAACAATGTTATTCATGGTAAGCTTGGATCAGTGGCAAGAAAACACAAGGGACTCCCCTCTCACTTTGACTGTTAAGGAGAACAGGGTATCTCCTCTCACACTGTCTCGCTGTTGGTCTGATGTCCAGGTCTAACCTGTTCAAGCTCAAGACAGGAAGGACCAGCACCAAGCGGACAGCCAGCAGAGGTTTGCTCCAGACCACACTTCTCTTTGGACTGATGTTTGCTGCTGAGTTGTAACTACCTGTGGGGAACACCCACCTCCCTGTTCTGCCCTACTGCAAGCTGGAACCCCACGTACCCTGTTAAGATGAGTCAGGCTGGCACATGTCCTCTTTCATAGCAGCAGAAGGTGCAGGTATACAGCCTTTGACCAGGACCGAAGTGATTAATTGCATTCATGCAAACTTCTTTTGTCTAATCATGCCTGAGAGGACCAGGATGTGGCAGTCCTAATGTTTGGACCATTATCTCTTTTACCATGTAAATTAAATTCCTTGCTGCTGCCATTGGCCAAGAGATCAGAGTGCCATCTGCATCCCAGGCCCCACATGTAAGAAATATGTATATATATATAATCGCTCAACTTACACCACCAGTGATTATACACTTGCAGAAATCATGTAGTAACAGGCTGACACTGAAGCTGAAGTTCTCTCCCCACCGAAGTTTCTCTGCAATGTCTCACCCCAGCTCCCAACTGCTTACTCACAACCCCAGGCGGCCCCTGAAGGGAAACCAGAGAGACCTCAGCTGAAAGGGAATCCCTGTAACACCAACTGCAATAGCTGGTCATGCCAGCCCCATGATCTAAGTTCTCCTAGCTCCAAACCTTCCTGTTAATAACAGCCCTTTGGGGGTTTTCTACTTGCTTCTTCATATGGCGAGGCGGGGGGTAAAGAGGCTGTTGCCTTTTTTAAGCACAGGCAATTGCAACAACGTGGACTTCTGGTCACATGCTTTTGGTGGGACAACACCGTGCTATGAAATTCAGTCCAATGTGCTCCATAACCACAGTGAACTGAATATAACCTATTTTATTTGCACAGGGGACTGCTTTTCATCTCTCTCCTGCTACCACCTGCCCCAATGTTCTATCAAGGTTTTTCAAAAATACTGTGTTTTCCTTTTCATAACATCTCAGAGCTCAGCGACTGGGCCATCACTTTAAAAGCACCCACCTTGGGAGAAGTGCTAACTGCACGAGAAACACAGAGATGA
>NW_009258755.1:2936423-2952131 GCF_000687185.1 Egretta garzetta
AGCCTTGCTGTTGCTTTACAAATACAAGCAAGTCATTGAGACATGCTTGAAAAATTACCTCCCCACTGCACACAGATAAAAGTTTACCAAAAAAATTTCTTTCTTCAGTTGGAGGTCTTCAGAAGAATTTCTTTTTTTTCAGCTGGCACGTTGGTTCCAGATTTAACAGCTGGGGGATCGGAGGGGAAAAGGAGTGGTGGGAGGAGGGGGAAGAAGGTGCCTTATGAAATAAAGCAGGACTACAGTTTTAATCCAACGTTTCCAAATGGAAAAGTGCCAGAATTGCATCAAAACTACTTTTTGAGGAGGAAAAATAAGGTTTTGCTTCTAAAAGTTGTGTTTTCATCGGAAAAGATGTCTTCAAACAGTTTTCATATCAGTGATTGTAAAGGTATGGCCTGCGAGCTGCGTCTGTCCTGCAATAAGCACTGTATTTACACTGCTGCAGGCTTCTGCTTGTTGATAAATGAAGAAGAGGAGGTAGGACTGTGGTTGAGGGCTTCATGCTGAGTACTTGGTATTAAGCTGATAGATTATTATGATCTAAATATATTAAAGCGCCATTACTTAATACTAATGACAATGCGAGGGCGTGTTTGCTAAACAGCCTTTCTGTCTTCTCGGACGTCAGTACTCAGAAGATTACAGGAATGGAATTTCAGCAATCGCTCATATTTTTCTGCTAGGCTTCCACAACACGCTACGCTTACCAAAGACAAAATGCGATGCGGTTGGATCCCGCCAGGTCTCACTGCTCTCCTCGCAGCTGTGCAGTAGGCTTATCGGGGCTTACAAAGTTGGCCCTTTCCATGTCTGTTCAATTAGAGATAATAATTGAAGGCATTAATCACACATTTACAACAAAATTTTCTGCAGTGAGAGACACCCTGCAAATTATGTGATCCAATGCGCATCCACCTATTTATGTTGCTATGGCTATGCTGTCCTTGGTCGGAAAGAAAGATATAATCAAAACTTAAACAATGGATGGATTTTCACATTTAATGGACTGAGCTTTCAGCCTGGCACAGCAACTCGATGGCAGTGACCCTCTCCTGACTTTCATTTTTCCTTACTGCTCTTGGAAGGACTGGGAGAAATCATCCCCAGAAAGCTTAGGAGCATGCCCACCACTAAAATAAAAAACGTGATGGAGTTGTTCTCAGCCACACCATTCACCACTAAGCACGGTAAGCTATTTTAAGTGATGTGGTATCCTCTCATTCTATCAAGTTAACCCCAACACTGGGGAACATCCTTTGTCCTCATATCAGATGAATTAGAAACTAATTTTGAGGCAGTCAGCAACACGTAGGTGACTGCCCAGAGTTGCTGACTGATGGTCAAGGGAAGTTTTAACTTGCAGATCTAGCCCTGGGCACCAAAACAGAGGCACAAGAACCTCAAATATCATTTTAAAAGGAGTCTAAGAAGGTGGGATAACAGAATTAGGCGAGATATCAGAAAACGACGCAAACTGAATATCCAACTCTCTTTAAGTTTCTTGTAAATAAGGATTGGGAGACAAGACTGGGTATGTGTTTCTAGCGGTGCAACAATGGAAGATCTTGCAAGAACAACATTTTCAGGAACTTCCCCGAACTGTTAATAATCTTTTTTTTAGTGCTCAGTTGTTTAGAACCACCTCTGTCAAAAACCCCAAGTTTTTTCCATGTTGCCAAGCCTTATATCAAGAGCAGACAAATTTGTATCTGAGGTTTTCAACCGCTTCCATCCACACACTGTACAAGCGACACCAGCATGGCACCACCTGACTTTTCAGCCCTCTGGAACAGCAGGTTATAGGTGCAGGGCAGAAGGCCAGGTCAGAGCCACTGCAACTCAAGTTTGGATTTCAATGAGCCTTTGCTCTCCGCCTTTATCCACAGAGGAAATGGCAAACACTGCAGTCTCAAGCACTGCCATTGGCACAGGACTGCTCTTGGGATTTTACTTCTCTCTGTGAACAAAAGAACACCTTCAGCTAGAGCAGGTGAGAAAGCATTCGATGGAAGTAAAGTGAGGGCCATTCATCGAATCCAGAGCGTTTCATGGAAGTTGCTTGTGTTAGGACAGCTGAAATACTGTCAGAATTGAAATACTGTCAGAGTTTGCACGGGGCCTCTGTGGTCTCCAGCAGCCTGCCTGCTAAGGCACCAGGGAACCTTGAAGGCCATATAAGAGAGTCATACAACAAGTGGCAACACTGAGCCTACCTGGGTCCTTGTCTGCAGGTCACTGGCCTCCTGGAGGGGCTGCCAAAGGGTTGGAATGAAGGGCAAGCACTCCCACCCCTTGTGGTGGAGGAGAAACAGAAGCCCCAATGACCCTGTATTCCTTGCCATGTATCTGGGAGCCTCCCAGTCTGTGCCCCATACCTCTACCCTGACCCAGATGCTCTACATTCCTAGTCTCTTTCTCCTTATTTAAAAAAAATAAAATCACTGTGAAGCAAAGAAAAAGTATCCAGCTCTCCCCAAGCCTGTGTTTTCACAGGACCTTGCAGGAAACTATTCATTACTGCAGGAGATGCTCAGACTGGATAGGGCAGATTCAGAAGCAGAGCAGGCAGCCTGCAGGGGTAACAGGTTTTTTTCTCCTCCATTAGTTCTGTCCACACCGCAACAAGCTTCTCATCGCGGAGCAGCTGTACCCTTCCGCACCCACACTACGCCAGCCGGAGCTCTGCGCCATCAGACGCGCTGAGCGGACGGAGGAGAGCCTCCTCTGCTGCTGAGCCGCTCCACAGAAGGGTTCCTGTCAGCAACCGGGGGCTCTCATGGCACTACATACCTTAGCCCTCCATCCCTGCCTTGTGAAAGGTTCTCTTGAAACCATTTTCAACTGCTGCAGTGGTAATCAGTTATGTCTCTGGTAATACCATATTTAACAGCTCCATTTGCTATAGAACGCAAAGAAAAGGTCTCACACAATACAAGCTTTTTCTTCAGAGGCTAGAGAAAGCCACTGGAATACCTCCTTTGTTCTGCTTCCTCGGGACGAGGCTGGTTTGTTTAGCACTGAACAGCAGCCCAGGTGAGTTCATGTTAGGTGACGAGCAGAAATCATCCTGAAGAAAAAGCAGCAAAGAAGGGCAAGGCAGGAGAGAAGGCCATGCAACTGGCATCGAGAAACTCAGCAACTTCCTGCAGTTTCTCTGCAAGGAGATGAGATCTGACAGAGCCTCGGAGAAACTGCAGAAAGGATCTGTCTCGGGCTGTCACCTATCACAGAAGAAATTATACACGCTGTACCAAACAGAAACATCGGCGGGGCTTACAGCAAGTGCAAGGGTGCATAGCAAATTGCAGTTGTCTCCTATATAATATCCCCATCACCAGGAGCGACATTTACACATTACCTGGAAGTCTTCCCTTCCCCTATGGCAAGTCCGTACTGAAGTGTTTCCGCATAGCAAAAAACACCTTCTTTCAGCATAGGTTTCAAAAAGTCATTCTGAGTTTGACTGAGATGCTCACAACGCTTGCCATTTTTCTTAAGTCTCCCTACCCCTGGATTCCTGTGATTACATGAAAAAAATCCAATTGCAGCTATAAAAAAAAGAAACCTAGAAATTTACATAGGGACAGAGAAAACATTTTTTCTATTAATAAAAAAATCCATGCTCTTGCAACTTCCTCCCGAGTACATACAGGCAGGGAACAGCTGAGGTGTGAACACTGCCATGTGGCAAGGGAAAGGAACAGAGCTCGCAGCCAGCGCTATCACACACGGCTTATTTAGGCAAAGATAAGCAAACCCTCTACTATTAAGCCAGTCTCACGTAGGTATGTAGGAAGATAAAAGACCTTTCTCCGTTAGATTACAGGGCATGCACTGAAGGCCACTAGGAAGTCTTGAAAATCATTACCTCCAAATCTGACTAAGCAAACCCAAGAGAAAAATCAGGCTAATGAATATAGCAGGCATCCAAAAGCATTTTTAAGCACTGCTTTACTACCATCCCAGTGACTAATGTTTGCTGCTTATTTTTCCTATCTCTTTCCTGATCTTCTGCTGTTTTGCTATTTGCTAGTCCCTGTTCCTTGCAAATGCTTCTGCGCAGATGGCCCAGAAGCAGAACTACCCCTCGTCTGTGCGCAGCTCAGGGGGGCTGCAGCCCCAGCCACCCGGGCTGGGAACGCAGCCAGTGCAGAGGGGTAAGCTGCTTTGGCACAAAAGGAACATCCACAGCTGCTTCCAAGAACGTAAAAACTGGAAAATTTCTGAGCTGATAGCTTCTTTTTAAGTTTCCTGCTTGGCAACAGCAATAGTGAATACCAGTCACTGGATTCTGGACAGTAAGGAGAAAGGGTCCTAGACAGACTTACTCCATGTCAATCCCCATTGCCCTACAGCATGGTGACTTTTTGGTAGCTGCAGAAATAAATTAATTTTTGTCTCTAGTACTACTAGCAACAGAAATAACCAAGAGAGCTGAGCTCCATAAGTAGTAGTATACGGAAACCCAGTGTGATGCAGAGAACTGGTTTCCATTGGCTCCCACTGAAGTCAAAGCCACAGAGTGACAGGAGTCTCGACAGGTGATTAAAAAAAAGATTCTTCTACCAACACCACAGAGTCTGAGGGCCTACTTTTCAGCAGAATCTTCCACCAGAGCCCTTTTACTACTGACTGAGTTTAATGTAGGTTTTGGCACACTAAGAGGTGTAGCGTAAAGTTGTTAGAAGACGGACCTGTCAGAATGAAGGCAATTTATCTAAGGGCTTTCTTGCATCCGCGGCTGATAGACAGAAAACAGAAGTCACGAGGACTAAGACCTGAATAACAGAGTTGAGTTTTAAAAAAAAAAAAAAAAAAAAAAAAATCAATGTTTTCTTCCAGACTTAGGACAAGCGTTGACACTTCTCTCAGAAGTGAACTAAATTCCAATTTGGTAGTGGCAAAATATTTAAGCCTCTTTGACATTAAACTCCATTTGCTAGTAAACTCAGCCACCTCTTGATCTCAGCCTTTCCTAGACCACAGTCTCAAGGAAAGCAAAAACTCAGGGAACACGCTCCCAAAGATGGTTTTCTTGAAACACAGCTCAGTGCTACTGAAGGCTGTGCTGTATTTGGCAAAAAACCCACCCAGACTTTTGTGGAAGAGAGAATGCACATGGCCCTTGAGGCACCATAACCCCCTTAAACATATGAACTGACTGAAAAAATAAGCCGAGATAACAGCATTAGGTTATGTGATAAAAGCTGGTCTGCGCCCACGTACAGGAGCACAGATACACAAGGGCAGGACGCACGGATTGCAGGATGCAGGCAAAGAGCAATTGGGGATTCCACAGGACTTATTATGGGATGTTTAGGAGAGGAATTGAAGGCAGGGAAAAGGATGGATCTAGGTGATTTGGAGAAGAAAAATTGTAGGAAAATAGAGGGGGATAAGGGGATAAAAGGACCAATCTCCTGTTACAGGGCTGCTTTGTATGCTTGTCTGACAGCACCCTGCACCTGGCTGGCACAGCCTGTCCTATTTTCTTACCAGATTCCATTTCTATCTATTTTGCTGGTGCTAGGGATCCTCTTTTCTGTGTGCATGTGTGTGTATGGGGGTCTGCCAGGCCAGCAGCTGGAAAGACTGGAGTGAGTGAACTCCAGCATCAGCAAGTGGAGTGGCACCTTGGATGACAGGGGTCGTGAGTCGGGGGCGCCAGCACCTGGAGCAAGCAAGGGTCTAATTCCCTGCTGTTTTCAAAAGGCACCTTAGTACATTCTGAAGACAAAAGCCACTTTTGATTTCACTGTGTTGTCACAAGGTATTATTTGGCCCTACCTACCTACAGGGAGAGTCATGCACTTGCACTTGCGTTTTGCTACGTGAGAGGCTTCAAGTACTTGTTGAATTTAAGGGAAAATGAGGATTCAAATCTCTAAGGCAGCTTTCACATTGCAGTCTTTCCCCTTATGAATCTTATGAACATGCAATCAGATGTTATCAGATGCTCAAGTTGTCTCCCTTGAGAGCAATACAATACATAGCCACATACAGCTTTCAAAATTTGACCCTTTATGTGAAAAAAGTATAGCTAACTGATATTATGGAATATTCAAATCCAGCATGAAATACTTAGAAACCCCTATCTTTGCCATATCAGAACAGAAACCAATTAACACACCTCTAAGGAGAAACTATCAATTAGTTTTTTCACTTTTATTAAAAAATAACCAAAATGTAATATTTTATTCATATAAAATAATGCTGGTTTTCCGTCTGGATAGGGGTGCGTGTGGAAATTCTTACATGTGATCTATTCTAAGCCATTTTTTATTATTATTGTTATTTTTAGTTTGGCAGCTGAACCTGAAAATCAATTACTTGTACAGTCCTGGATGACAGTTGAAAAAGCAGTTTCTAATCTTGTGTTAGTAAAGGCTGTTGCCATGAGCAGCAAGATCCTCTGACTGACACGTAAACCAGGGGCTTTCAGAATAATTTGACAGCTATTTTTCTTTAGGTTTTTTTTTTTCCTTTCTTTTTTGTTTTTTAAATAGGGAAGTCTCTTATTATCATTTACACACAGCAGTTCCTCTCTCCAGTACATCAGCTGAAAATCCACTTGTTTAATTAAGCTTTAGGCTGTGAGCCTTCTGTTCTTTCACTTTAATAGACTTAGACGTGGAAGCACAGTCTCTGCAGGTTTTACCTTACATACCATCAGGTTGCTGACTTCTTAACCAGATTACTAGATACAAGGTGTTTTAGCAAGGCCTTGCTGACTTGAGTCAAGGGGAGAAGCCACAGCCAGCCTGCTTCTAGATAATACAGATGACAACATTATCTTCCTAATAAGTGAAAGAAAGCAAGCCACAGTGCTCTTATGGACAGGAATGCAAACAGTAAGAGTTATGCAAACAGGTAGCAAAATTCAGTCATGACCCCAAGAAGAAGTTGACCAGAGAGGCAAGTGCAGCGCTACATGCGCTTGCCTCAGGTTATCCGGCCGATCAGTGAGCCTGGAGCAGAGCCAGCGTGCCATTCACAGGGCCCACGCCACCCCTCCTGGAGAACAGTCCCTGTGAATATTTAACCCAGACTCACCTGCTAGCAGGAAAGTAGATTTTTTTTTCCTATTTCTAATTAATAAAGAGAAGAAGAAATGAAGCAACTTTTTCTAAATTCCAGAAGTATGCAGAAAATACTCCAAATATGTGTTTTTTACAGCATGGTTGCCCTCAGTGAATGGCAGGACACAGCACAATGCCAGGTGCTGCACACAGCGTACAGCAAGAGAGAAAGGTGATGATTTTGAAGTGACCACATGAGGCCACGTTGCATGCTTCTGGTTTGTTTGACATAGCTCACATACCACTCCCTTTCTTCCTTCCCGTGTTACGTGGCTTGATGGCAGAGCTACAGAGAAGTTTTAGGATTACCCCAGTTAATGCTATGAAAGAAATTAAAGCAACGTGACAAGAATGCTGTTGGGGAGGGCTTGGGGGGGTTTGTGATGTGGGTTTGGTTTGGTTTGGTTTGGTTTTTTAAGGTTAGGACTCTTACCTCTTACCTCTTCTGGATCATCTCCCCTGTGAGGAAACGCTGAGGGAGCTGGGCTTGTTTAGCCTGAAGAAGAGAAGACTGAGTGGGGATCTCATCAACACGTGCAAATATCTTAAGGGTGGATGTCATGAGGATGGAGCCAGACTCTTCTCAGTGGTGCCCAGCGACAGGACCAGGGGCAATGGGCACAAACTGAAGCACAAGAGGTTTCAGCTGAATGTGAGGAAGAACTTCTTTACTCTGAGGGTGACGGAGCACTGGAACAGGCTGCCCAGGGGGGCTGTGGAGTCTCCTTCTCTGGTGATATTCAAAGCCCGCCTGGACGATGTCCCGTGTAACCTGCTCTGGGTGAACCTGCTTTAGCAGGAGAGTTGGACTGGATGATCTCCGGAGGTCCCTTCCAACCCTTACGCTTCTGTGATTCTGTGATACCTGCCTTGAATCATATAGAAAAGCGCAGGACATTTGACACTTACCACCTATACTGAAAATTTGCCAGACTTTCAAGACTAACAATTAATAGTCATGCAGTAGCCATAAGGGGGAAAAAAGGATCATAACTGCACCAAAATATTTCAGAAAGGCACAGAAAAAGATAATTATCATTATTACATGGCCTTTGAGTACCAGCAAGACCTTCATAGGTCATGGACAACTCCGAGCCCCAGGGATGACAGACAGGATTGAGGCCAGAGCTCTTCTGTGCTCTCTTGTTAGATACTAGAACCTCAACTTCAAGATTTCATTGTGACAGACCTGCTCACAGCACGAGACAATCTCTGCTTCAGATGCCACCACCACAGGAGAACAAATGAGCCATGAATGTGCCGGCCAAGGAGGGAAGGCAGAGGATAAGAGAGGATTGCAGTACAGCCTCTCCTCATTGGCATGGCCCAGCAGTATCATGATGCTGGTGCAGTCCCATTCCTCTCCCCAAAGCCCCTTCTTCTACCCATGGCCCAGGGAACAGCTACGTATGGCTGGAAGCAAGAGCAGGCAAAAGTGTTTCCCTGTTCGAGGCTCAGATCTCAGGAGTTTGACTGACATCTAAACTAGTATTCTTTACAAAAAGCAGGGGTTCAGAAGAAACCCCATAAATACTGTGCAGCTTGAAGATAAAATGCTCCATCTTGAGAGGAATACGGCAAAGCAAAAGGAGCTTTTCCCCATCCCTTCATAATCTATATCCTGTCCTCTTTTTGGCAGTTTTCTTTCCTTAATTCAAACTCTTTGCAACCTTTTACCAATGCAGATATAAAACAAATGCAATTATTATGAGTGTATTTTCATTCAGTACACTGCACATTATAAGTGTTCTTCCATCACCCTCAATAAATCTCATTTTGAGTGAACAGACATGTTAAGAATTTTCATTGAAATTTAGGCTATAACAAAACAAAATTATATTCAACAAATCATAACAGACAAGATAGTCAAACACAGATAAGACAGCAGACAGCAGACCAGTCAACATTGATTAGTGGGTTTGCCAAATCTATTTGCAGTAGATGGCAAAACAGAGAGCAAAAATAAGTTGTCTTAGTTGAAGCACTTTATGCTTTTTCATAATCTTAAAAATAGGCAGTGTAGGAGCATTATGTTAGTATGCCACACATGCTTGCTTCTGAGCACACAGAGTACAAATTTGGTGTGCTGTAGATGCACTGCTGGAGACCAGGGCTCTGATATCCCTTAAAAACACAGTCCAGTAAAAGAGATGGCAGAAATGTAAAGTGCCGTGTCTGCAACACCGGAACACAGGGTATTTTGATCCCCATCTGCAAAGAAAAGTGACCCAAGAGCATCTGTGAAGCCAGCAGCCAAAGGCTGCTGCAAGAGCCTGCTGCAAAGCAATTACCTACCTCCCTTATTGTAAGGGAAGAGATGAGGCCCTGGGAAGCAGCAGGATACGCACTTGCAACCAGCTCCTCAACTCCTCTCTGCCCTCGTTTCTTACTGTTCAGACCATACTTTGCACTGCTTGGCCAAATGAGCTTTTGGGTACTCAACTTGCAGGATATGGAAATTGGCCATTTCTGCTCTAATCTTCTATCTAGGCAATTTTCAGAAACCTGAATTTGCAGGGATAGGAAACAATAAATAAATATTTAGTGGCAATTAAGAGAAAACCTTCCATTTCTCTCCTTTCAAAAAATTTCTAAGTATTCTTAGGCTAATAAAAAAAGCCAAGAAAGGCAATCAAAGGTAACAGAACTGCTGCTATACAAAGAATACTCAATTAGAGTAGGACTCCTCAGCCTGGCAATGGGGGTAGGGGAATGGAGGGAAAAAATAAGAGGTTTGGAGAAAGCAGAAAACAAGTTTTTTCATAGTCTGTCCCAATAAAGACACTAGGGGACATTGGGGAAACCAAGAGGCGCTAGAATCAAAAGCAAATAATAGAAGGTGGTTCTACAGCAATGCACAACACTGTCACGAAACTCCCCATCACCGTATACTTGCACCTCAAGCAGCAGCCTCACAAGCCATCCACTGTGCCTCCAAAGTTTCTCTGCTATGAAGCCCTGCTCACAGGGGCTTTAGGAAACCTGCAGAGGCCAGATTAGCCGGTAGCTGAGGATGGGAAGTCAGTTTTCGCATTACTGAAACTGTTGGCCGAGTGGCTGGCATTAGAAAAGCTATGGCCTATGTTGGCAAGTAAAGACTGAGGCAACCTCACCTCCCTCCCATACAGAACAGACCTGCTGATTAAAGAACTCCTTTCCCGTAGAGACAGCTTATTTTACACCCTCCTTGGAAGCACACACACACTCTACTGCCGGCTGCGTGCACAATGATGTTTCTGCATGTACCCACAGGAGCACAAACACCTTAGCATGCCTGGCCATATCACACTCCGACAGCCTTTTCAGTTTGGTCAGAGGATAGGCATTTCTTTAAACATTCCCGTTGCTTAAGTTTTTCCTCTAACAAAGTCTGTGTTTGTAGACAAACTCGTGCCTTTTATGGTCTTTCCTCCTAGATGCACAGACTAGATTTTTGGACTCCATCTTCTCTCCTTTCTAGTCCCACTCATTCCCTTCTGCATTGTTTTTGTACCCTAAGCAGCATTCTCAGCCCTTCAGAACCGAGGGGCACCTGTGAAACCCAGTCCCATTTTGTTTACTTCCTCTCATGGGCCACTAATCAAAGCTGAGGAACACCTCACCCCTCAACACCCTCTGACTATTTCTCCTCCCTTCATCACTCACAGCTCATTGTTCTTTGTCATTTATGGTCTTCCTGATGATCTTCAATCCACCAGATCATTGGAATAATCTCCCCAGGGGAGTGGTTGACTCCCCCACACTGGACACTTTCAAGACTCAGCTGGCCAGGGTGCTGGGCCATCTTGTTTAGACTGTGTCCTTGCCCAGAAAGGTTGGACCAGATGATCCTTGAGGTCCTTTCCAACCTGGTATTCTATGAGTCAATGAGAGGTCAGCCCAAATTTATCTGAAAATTCTTCTAGTAGCATTTGGGAGAACACCACAACAAATGCTTCAGTCACATCTACATGTGCAACAGCATAGCTGGCACCATCACTAAACAGGTAAAACAGAGATGATTTGGACTATTTCAGCTATCTTTTCCTTGCCTGATGTCATTTTCCTTTAAAACAAAATAAGCAAATCACATGCATATGACAGCCCATACTCATCATACTGTTCCAGTTCTGTTAGAATAGAATCATAGAATCACCCTCCTGTCAGGCAGTTGTAGAGGGCGATAAGGTCTGCCCTCAGCCTCCTCTTCTCCAGGCTGAACAACCCCAGTTCCCTCAGCCGCTCCTCATCAGACTTGTGCTCCAGACCCCTCACCAGCTTCATTGCCCTTCTCTGGACATGTTCCAGCAACACACCATCTTTCTTGTAGTGAGAGGCCCAAAACTGAACACATTATTTGAGGCACAGCCTCACCAGTTCTGAGCACAGGGGCATGATCACCTCCCTATTTTTATTTATTTGTGGTGTCCCTTCAGTGGATGGGATGGATTAGAATACAGGTTCATAAGGAGGAAGACCGGTATTAACACATTTAAGTATATCAGTAGTCCTTTATTTATATATTAGTAGTGCCTTTATTCAAAGGGTACTAGTAATATATTCTTAATGTTTTGCACCTCCCTATGAAATTCCAGGCAATATCCAGGCAATCCCTAGGCTGATAAACTTGACATTGATTTAAACGTAGTAGAAACTGGTATGAAAAACTCAGCAAGATTAAAGATACATTCATATTGTTGATATTTTTCTACACCCAGTGGGGACTCTAAAATATTTGATTTAGCCTCACATGGCAATACAAATACGTACCTTTGCAACTCATCAGCCGGTAACTACTGCAGCAGTAGAGCACACAAAAGATTTAAATGGGAAACATTCAATGACACAGTATCATTTTCCTTCAGATCATTACTAAATCCTTGCAAGCAGGATTCATACAGTACTGAAAACTGGAAGACTCGTTAATAATAATGACACTGGGTCTGTTACACAGACGAACTTGATCTTGGAATAAGGTGATTCATTCTTAAACAAACTAAATACGTGACAAATATCTCGGAGGTAAAGCTGTGCTTGTAAGATAGGGGAAGAACATGAAATCCTGAAAATACAGTGCCAAAGAGTGAATGACCAAGGACTGGAAGACAGAAAGGGGAACAGAAATTTCCCATAGTTAAGGCTTCCCCATGTTACAGTGGAGGCCCAGTCTGACTGCCAGGTCTTCAAGCAGGAGTTATGAGGCTGGATTGGGAAAGCAGCCATAGAATTACCTGAAATGCTCTGTCTAGTCCAGGTGTCCTTACTCAAGGAGAAGGGAGAGGCAAGGGGTACCATAACAGAAGAATTTTAGAAAAAAAGCCACAAGAATAAACTAAGGTCTAGAAAAAGCAGAAAGAAAGAAACAGTCCCTCCTAAATATCTGCATGAAGAGATCCCTGATGAGAGAAATCATAGAATCGTCTAGGTTGGAAAAGACCTTTAAGATCATCACGTCCAACCGTTAACATAGCACTGCCATCTCACCACTAAACCATGGTCCTAAGCACCTCATCTACCCGTCTTCTAAATACCTCCAGGGATGGGGACTCGACCACCTCCCTGGGCAGCCCGTTCCAAAGCCTGACGACCCTTTCGGTAAAGAAGTTTTTCCTAATGTCTAAAATAAACATGCCCTGGTGCAACTTCAGACCATTTCCCCTTGTCCTATCGTCCATTACCAGGGAGAAGATGCCAACCCCCACCTCACTATAGCCTCCTTTCAGGTAGCTGTAAAGGTTGATAAGGTCTCCCCTCAGCCTCCTCTTCTCCAGAGTAAACAACCCCAGTTCCCTCAGCCGCTCCTCGTAAGACTTGAGCTCCAGACCCCTTACCAGCTTTGTGGCTCTCCTCTGGAGATATATCCTCAATATAGAAACAAAGCTCTAGAAACTGAAAGTGGACAAATCCAGCTTAGAAATTAAAGTATACAATTTAATTTTTGATCATTTATTGTTTTGCTAACTAATCCAAGGCTCACTGGATGTGCTTCTGAAGTTGCACCTTAGGTCAAAACAGAAAACACAAACGTGATAAAGGGCCCCAGGATGAGACATAAAACCCTTGGCCCTACAAAAGAATGGCAGAATTTTTGGGAACCATTTTCAATAGAATCACGTTTAAAAAAGAAAATACTCCATCACTCATAAGCTCAAAACTAGGACAATGCACTGGTTTCATTTATTTGAATTCATTCCATTTAAATTTAACCCATTCCTGAAAAAAATGGCAGCTTTTCATGACAGAACTGTCACCACAGCAATCTATCATGTCATTTGAAACTGAGAGGTCTCTGCTACGCTGGCACTCCAGTGAAAGCTACAGTGAGGGCACTGAAGGCTCTCCAAGTCAGATGCTGGAAGGAATCTACCATGGAAGAGAAAGTCCCATATATCACTACTGAAGCCAAGTCGTCAAGATAAACAGTCAAAAAAGAATAGAGATGATCTCACTTTTTATTGCGCTCAGTTGTAGCTGAGGCAACCCAACCCTAAAAAGCTTAGTGGGGGTATCAAAGATGAGAAAGTGAAGTCTCTGAAGGCTTCTCTGACTCAGTCCACACTATGATAAAAAACAGAAAATAAAATTTGGTTTGAAGCTTCCCAAGCTTCTCAAAAGTTTACTTTTTCCTTTTCCCTCAAGCGAACACAATGAAACACATCAGCCCCAAACCCACTCCATACTAGACGCTCACTGCAGTTTCAAAGCCTCAATTCCCCTTGCTACTCCTGGCTTCTGCTTGCTGCTGCCATGCACAGGCAAAGTCCCTCAAGTATCTGCTACCACAGGTGCCAAAGAAGACATCTGATAAAAGATGACAGTCTCCCTCAAAGAGGGGAAAACAACAATGACAAGAAGATTTTACTGCCCTTCTAGATTTACTTCAGTGACCAATTTTGATGTTTCAAGCCAAATACGTGCTCAATTTGCCTCTTAAGGACTGTATTTGTGTGTGAAGAACACTAGCTGTGGATAACCAGGCTAAAATGATCCCATGCCAAGGGTTACCACTGGAGCTGTACCTGTTGGGGAGAGTTACGTGGGCATTTTGAACATGACGCCCATGAAAAGATCAGAACTGGCAGAAACGGCAAACTAGGATTTCTCAAAAGAAAACCACTTAGCATTTGCTTTTATTACAACCTATCCCCAACTCCTCTGTTGGATCAGCTTCCCCCCTGAGAAGGGAATATTCAAACAATCTGCAAAAACATGACAACTACAGAAAAGATTGTTCAGAGTTATCTCAACTACATTTCAACACCAAATGTTCACTTTGAGTGTTTTATTTTCACCTCAGTTACATTACACATTAGTCTGATATTGAAAAATACGATGAGCAAACTATGCCCTGCTGCCAATTTTTATTTTGCATTCCCATTTTTGAACACAGTTTTTGAAGTTTTATCTTCTTACCCCAACTGGAGGCAAATTCCTTAACTGGGAAAATGCAAACTCAATTGTAACTTTTGTTGAATTAAGGAAAAAAATGGGAACATGCATTTCTTAAGCATTCTCATATAAATGTGGACCACAAGAGCAATTTCCTGGCTCCAGGCAACACTGAATGCTGATTATATGCTGAGATCAGAAGGAGCAAATGGGTTTAGCTGTTTTACTAGTAGCAATCCAGCCTCTTTAGGAAAAGGTGCAGTGAAATTCTGGAAATTCTTCGCTTAAATGGGAAGTCAGATTCATGGAAAACCAGACTCAGAGTCCGCTCCTTATATACCGGCTATACCTCAGGATGTGGAGCAGCCTTTTTTATTTTTTTAAGCATTTCAAGAAGTTGGCATCTAATTCCAGCGCAGCTCCATTTGGTAATTTTGAAAATATCAAGCAGATTGAAAGGTTCTGAAGCAGAAAGTGTATGTGGTGGGTATTATATTATAGAACAAGGTCTGTTACAGGAGGCTGTTCACAGTCACATGATAAATCCCGCAACAGCAATAGCAAATGGGAAACCAGACTTCTTGTGTTCAGCTAGCTCACCTCTTACAGAGGGTGCTTATGCATGTTTGCATTTCCTAGCATTTTAAAAAACAAAATTCAGGGTTCCAAGGTAGCAAGATAGCTCACCAGCAAAGAGATTGGCATAAGCCACGTGGAAAGGCCTTGCACTCTAACCGAAGCTTTCAAGAAAGCAACATTGGGGCATTTGCTATAAGCGAGTTAAAGTGGGCTCAGCAAGAGCTTTCAAAAGCCGTTGCTCAGAAATCACAAAAAGGAATACAGCCTTTCGCTGCATGGCTCAAAACCAGTCAGCTCTCTTCACGTTGCAGCACAGAGAGACTCTATCCAACCACTGTTACCTTGACTTTGGACATCCCAACCTAACCAACACAGTCACAGACCTCCCCCCTCAGCAAAAGCCATTTTTTTCCATACTGCAAAAAATGTTTGGGTTTTTTTTGCAGTATACCAGTGAGTTGTGATGTGCCACAACTCAAAGCAAACCAGTGCTGTCTTCTGGGGATCAGAGATGCTAGTGAATAACTCATTCTTTGTTATCTCCTGCTTTATTTCACACATTTCTTAGAAGAAAAGGGACAAGATCCCTAATGAATGAGCAGACCAGGAAAGTAGCTGCAGCATCCCAGCAGCAAGAGCCTGGGGCTCAGCGCCTGATGGCAGCTGCCATGGCAGGGGT
>NW_009258755.1:2952696-2981259 GCF_000687185.1 Egretta garzetta
GCGGACAGCTGCCAGGGGAGGTTGAGGAACACGGTTAGAGATGCCCCCTGCCAGTGCAGCAGCCTAGGCTGGTTGCAAAAGTGTCCTTTTCAAGCTTGTATATACTGAGGGACCGGTGAGTTCTCGCTGCTTGGTGCGCTAAGCTGATCCCAAACGGGCAGAGCACAGAACAGTACGTCTCTTCCAGCCCAGTCAGCCAACCCCGACAGGGATCAGAGCTCCTCCAGAGCTAGGAGCCACAGGTACAGAACTTAAGGCTGCAGTCATGAATTTAACCACCTTAACCTGCCCAAAAGAAACGATACGGTGCCGGGTGTCAACAACAGGCAGTTTTTAAAATGCCCTTCTTATCAGTTCTCATAGAAAACATCCGTCCCTTGTGCTGAAGAGAACTAAATGAACCTTTCGGCTTCCTTTAGCTCTGTCAGGGAAAAGAAGAACAATCTGAGAGTCGGTTTTGGCTTAAGAAAGCGTTTAAAAAGAAGCAAGTACCACCTTCCACATTGTAGTCAGAGGCCAGTATTTCATCTACAGGCATCATATCCAATTCCTAGGGTGTACCTGGCTTTCACCAAAGGGCATATATAAACAATAATATATGGGAGGTCTAACTGCACACAGCTAGGAAATTAAAATATTCCCCTGAATGGTGCTCCTAAAATATGCATAGATATATAAATAAAACATGTGAACAGCCAGTGGAATTCAGAAATCCTTTCAGTGGAACAAAACACAACTTTTTTTCCCCAAAGACGGACACTGTACAGTGAGGAGTTAGGATTTGTCTGTCTAGAGCTTATTTCACTGCAGAAATACTAACATCATTTACTTCCCTGAAGGCTGTCTTGCTCTCTTTTCCAATACAGATTGAAGAGGACCGCTTTCCCACCGCGCTTCACCCTGCTTTCCTTCTGTCTGCACCTCTGCTGTCATCTCCAATACAACAAATTGGATTACAGTCTCCCTCCTTCTCTCAGGGGTATGGTACTTACACTTTTGTGCGAGCACAGCATGGGTTTGTTCCACTCTGGTAGCTGACCCATGCAAACCCGTTTAGCAAACAGGTACCGCCACTCCACGGTGCTTTTACTGAGAAAGAAAAAAAAGCTGTGTCTCGGTGCAGGAGGGAAGCAATGTGGTCCTGTGATGTGGGCCACTAAATACCTTGTGAGCTCTGCTCACAATCTCCTATAGGCCAGCCAGCTCACGGGAAGAGCACTACCGCATTTAGACCAGAGGCCTCTAATTATGATCAAATCATCTTTGCAATGAGAGCGAGTGCTTGTAAGGTATCAGAACTGAGCTGACTTGCACACTCCAGTACCTTAGGGGAGGAAATCTGTGGTGGACTTAGCATCTCATTTAAAAGAAGTGAGAACTATTTCAGATAAGTTTTATGAGCACGAGGTCCCCATCTTGCTTCTCTACTCATCAGGAGAGAGGTTATTTCCATTCCTCTCTTCTCCCCCAGCCGAACTGCATGGGACATGTTTTGTAAGCAGCTCTTTATTTATTGTGCGTAACCAATTCTCCTAATTGGCACATGAATTTTTAGGCCCGTAAGCAATATGGAGGATGAGGATGGAAAACACGTCTGTGTTTTCTGAAGGAAAACATAGCACGAAGATAGAAGACTTAAAGAGAAGTACCGCTAGCAGTACTGTTAGTTAGCTGTTCAGCGTCAAGGTTAGCAGTCTGCTCTCCAGCTCCATAGGAGAGCATGAATTACTGGTGCCCTACTGTAACACAGCCTTCTGGTGAAATGCTTTCACAGAGGAATTATGTGGGAAGCTGTATGTGGGAGGCTGTGTTTTCAGAAAAGTTTTGAAGCCCCAGCAGTAGCCTCCACACCTCTGGCAGAGGCATTTAAAGCAATCATGAAAGAAGCCTCCAAGTTGACACGTCCTTCTGTTTTCTGTGCTGAGGTCATGGTTTTGATTTACACAGATTCTTTTCGGCATTAGACCCATGACAATTGCCCATTTCTCTACCCCAAGCAATTAGCAGCACTACTGCCAGCGGGGCATTGTTGCCCATAGTATGGTGAAGCCAATTATCTTCAGCTATAAAATAGGTTTGCATCAACATACCATTGTACATCCTTTGTCACCTGCCCCACACTGGATTTTAGTTGCTTCTAAAGACATCCCAGCCCTTTTTTCTGAGCTATCAAGCACCACACGGATGCATTTGATTTTGTTCAGCTCTCTGCTAGTTCTTGCACACTCAGAAAGCTTAGTTTCACACTTCCCATTCATTGATATTGCTTGAAGTGATGTATCGCGAGGGTTTTCATACAGGAACAGCAGCTTTATGCTGAAGAGGTTTATTCTAATCAGGCAGCAGTGTCTTTTATAAACTAAAAAATCCCCACACATTCTAATTTAAACCATTAGCATGGCCTGTGGTTAGATGACATTATGTTGCTAATGGATCCACTGTGGAACATGACACCAGTTGTGCTGTCCACTGGGATTTACAGGCATATAATACACATGTTTATTTCAACTCTAAAAGGCTGTACTAATGGCTTCAGCACTTTTGTGTTAAGTAATCGACATTCTCCCCCTTTGGCAGTGAATGCATATGTAATGCAATCCATGTTTTCCTGGGATAATTGGTCTTTCTTTCCTCAATCAAAGGTACGATGAAATTCCAGACTAGATGTGTGTTAGAGACAAGTTAGGTTTGCCTGTAGGCTGTCTCTAGTTTTCTTTGGTTTTCTATCCCGTAGAAGTCTTCTAGGCATTTTCAAAGCGGTTGTGCTTCTTAGTGCTCATCTCCTCCCTTCCTACTGTTTTGCTTCAGGCTTGTGTTCACCAGGACTAAAATGAAAACTAACGTGGTAAGATTTTTGTGAAGATGTTGCTGTTTCTGATCTGCTGTTGCTGATCTCAGAGAGGCAATTCCAGTGGCATAGCCAGCATCTGAAATGGGCTGAACCATCAACCGGACAGATGCAATTGCTCAGTGAAAGGTACTATCAATGAGTAATTATGCCATGAGGTCTTCCATCTAATGTAAATCTTCCTTTTCTATAAAGCACGGAAGTGTTTCCTTCAGTTATCAGTATTCCAGCACCCAACTTTACATCTGCGTTAACAGAGGATGCTTGTCACCAAACCAACTCCTGCCACCTTGAAAAATGCTAGCACACAAAGGACCAGTAAGAGCAGCTAGCCTTCCAGATTCAGACTGCGTTCAGTCTTGTGTGGCCTAGTGAACAGAAGACACTGTGGTAGCGGTGATTAGAGTTTGAATGTGCAACAACTGATCAGCTGAGAAATTATCAACACAGTCATGAGAGCAGATCTTATGCTTTCTTAATGCTTATATTTATTGCATTAGGAGTATGCAATGCTGTGGTTGCTGGAGGGGCTTCAGGGTGGTTTTGACCCCAGTGCATAGGATCGTGGTACATTCCTATCTCCCACCCTACCTGAATGAAAGAACCCCAAAATGTGTATCCAAGTCTGAAACACATCCCAAGAGTCATGGGCTTGCTCCTAGCAGTCAGCTTTAACAAATGGGTCACTAACCAAACCTCCAACAGGTAGCAGCCAGTGAAAGAGAGAGATGCTGGAGAAGAAAAACTCCCTCTAGTTGTTCGCTTTTTCCTTTGTAATCTTCCCAGGTGGACCATGGTTCAGTTTGCATCACAAATAGCACTGAACCAGTAAAGCGCTGTGCTGTTACATTGCCCTTCATGCATACCCCAAAGCTCAGCTCTCCTGCGATCTACCCATGCAGGTGGGCTCTGGGCTTGCAGTGACATCCGGACACACCAAAGCTTGTCTGTTAGCACCAGGAATTTCTTTACAAACACAAGCTTCTACCACCTGCACTGAAAACAGGCTAGAAGGTCTAAAGCTTTGTAAGAGGTCTCGAGTTATGAGAAAACGGAGTCAAATGCTCACCTTCCTCTTCCCTTCCCTCTACTGCATGAGTTCAGGTTGACCCCACTGCTTTGGTAGAGAACTCAATGATCAGAGCGTGCTGTTTCAGACACATACTCCCACATTCAGAGGGAGAACAAGTAAATTCTGACCTTTAATTGAGTACTTGTTTTATCATGGGTCTCCCCTGGACCTGACTTCCACTCTGTTTCTGAACCAAAGCATCAACAGAGCTAAATTCAGGAGGAAAATGTTTAGCTTCAGCTGAACAATACTAGATGGAAAGGATGGAAATACTAAAGGAAAGACATCCACTATTCTGCCTAAGGAACTTAAGACAACATAGCAAGACATAATCCTGCAAACATATGGAACCATATATATTTCACAAGGATCTGGAAATAAAAAAGGGAAAAAATAAATCAGCTCTCTCCAATTTATATGCAAGCCACATGGAAAGAGTTCAAGCAAGGGAAAAAAAAAATGTAGAGGAGCACTTCCCCAGGGTGCACCTTTTTTAAAAAAAAACCCAAAAAACCAAGGAAAAAGCTCTTTCAAATGCCTCCTGGTGCAACAGGAAGTTTCTTAAAAGTGTTCCACATCACAGTAAACTGCATATTGCCGGGCGTTTGGGATTTGCATATTCCTAGTCTGCCACTGCAGCATGTATGCCTACCAGGCAGCCAGTGTCTGAAAGTCACCAAGTGACTATTAAATTTCACAAAGGAGGTACGAATGTAACCCTATACTACTATTAATTAGATTTCAACCAAGATAACGATTACCAGGGATTTGTCAGATTTGTAAAATTGTAACTAGTATAATTTCAGTGTTACCTAGGGACCAGAGATAGACATCTCACATTACATTCAAGTTAACTAAACATAATTTATAAAAAGGTAAATCCTCAGTACAAAATGAAATAATTTCAATCAAAACCACACGATCTGATCAAATACATGGGGAGGCTGCTCCTTCTAGCTTGCATTTAATGAGAGGCTTCTAATTTGCATAGCTTTTTAGTAGGGGATTATGTGTCCAATTTAAAGTTCTCACATTTTATTTTTCTCTCTCAAGTACAAAGACACTGCCACCTGCTTTGGAAGCATCCAGCTGGCCAATCTGTGTGGACAGCATCATTATTAAATTGTCTTCTGCCTCTTGCTGGCACCAGACCTGACCCACTACAGCGCACACCACTTCGTCCAAAGTGCTCAGCAGCCAGGACACCCACTCTGGACAGACAAGTGTAAAATGGCATCGCTTCACAGACTTAAGTTACAGCCGTTCATTAGCTAGCCCAACAGCTGTAAACAATATTCCCAGTCCTCTTTGGATCAGGTACACGCTGACAAGGTGACATTATAAAAGTGCAACACCTACAATCCACAATCTTACAACAAAACTATCTTATATCCAGAGTCCTCCAGCAACAGAAGCAGAATATAAATGATTCTCCACTTCCACCTGAATTAAGATGCCTCTACAAAGTGGATCCACTTATGGGCTATATGTGTACATGTGCTTTCCCAGATTTCAAGAGAGTGGAAACTGTGACGCAATACGAAAAAATGCACCTGAGATTTTTATACTTTCTACTTAGTTGTTAGCATTGAAAAACCGCCACGACTTACCCTTAGGTATCTCCACAGTAATTCCCACACCATTATTATTATTTACACCATTGTTATTCACAATATTGCCTACTATCTATAAGTACACTTATTATGGTATGTAGGGGTTTAGAAGCAATATGTGTTAAATTTCCTAACACATCTCCTTCAAAAGACATAAGAATCATGCAAAGAAAAAGCTAGTTTGGTTGCCCACCCCCTTTTTTTTAAATATTCTAATTATTTTAATTTTTAAACCAAAAGAAATAACCGGCACTAGAAAAATACATAGCTTTAATCAAAACCATTCAAGAAATGAGGTGGAAGACTGTAACATTAAAAAGCATGTGCCAGCAGTTGGAATGTCATATAGAAAAAAAATGCAGACTACATTTACAACCAGGATGAAGGAAAAAAATCTTTTGAGAGTTTCTTTTGTTGCATATTCATGCCCCAATAAATTGTTTTAATTGGCTAAAAGAATGAAGAGGCAACCAAGAATGAATATGTTGTGCTGAGTTTGCAGACCTTAAAAATATCATTAATGTTTCAAAAACTGCATTCTGGTAGAAATCCACACCTACCCAAACACTTTGTTCCCTCTGTGTATTCTTCAGACAGTCACTGCCAACAGGACTGAGGAACTGTGTATGAAAGATAAAGCTACTTTGCACCACCATTGTCTGTCAAGATGCCCATGATAATTCTTCCCCCTTACCTCCCTCTCCCCGCCCATGAATAACCATACGTAAAAAACTCCAAAAGACTAAAACCCCATTTTCTCCTTAAGATGAATGTATGTATGCTACTGTGGAAACAGACAAGGAATGTTTGAGAACATGAATATCAGATAAAGGTCAGAGCATCAGTTCATTATCCCACAAAGCCCTACCAACAGAGACCACCTTGGGCCATCTCAAAGCTTCAGAACCCAAGCATTATATGAACAGCTAAAATGGGATACATGCATTTGCAGCTTTTCTTAAAAAGGTTGCCAGGAGGAGAGTCAACACTCTCTACAAACACATAAAAAGGAAGATGGAGATCTTGGAGATGCAAGGACATTAGATGCTCCTATCTTTAAGTGTCCAGCTGCTTTCAAAATTTAAGTGCTAAATATTTGACAAATGCTGATTCCTTTATGGGTTTCAGGTTAAACTCTGGCCCTTACCCTTCCACATTGCTAGTTATGAACATCCACTTAAGGGAACGGTGGCCTTGCTATTTGATATAGTTCTCAATTTGCCCTTCTACTTCACAGGCAAACAACACTTACAATGAGAGCAGCAGTTCTGAGTTAGGACTGGACCATACAGACCTTGGAGAGAACGGACAGCTGAGGGAGAAAGCTGACTCTCTTTTCAGGTCCTACTACATGCTAGTCCTAGGGATTTCCCTTCCTCCTTTCAATTATAGACTTTACTAACAAGCCACGTGTGGTTTTGAGCACTTGTTGATGAGTTCAGATTAGATGGGGACATGGCTATTTCCCTTTGGTAATGTGATGAATAGAGAAGTAACAAGCTAGCCCAAGAAGCAATTTTCACCCAAACTTCCTTCTAATTACCATTCTCATTTAAAAACAATAAAAGGTGATTTCCCCTGACAAATGAAACAATTTGTTGATATCCCTTTGAAGATCAATTTAAATTAAATTCACCGTATAATTCTAAATAACCCATCTACGCACACGCACATAATTTACTTAACCATCAAGAGATTCAAGAAGCTCGCACTTGGTTGTCATCTTATAGCAGTTCAAAGTAGCGCTTTTATTCCCCAGGACGAGCAGTGAGTAGCAGCCAGCAGCTACTCTGAGCTTCCTCTCAATACTTTTACTCTTCCTCCTATTACTTGCTCCTTTGCAGACACCTGGAATGCAGTCCTGGGCCCAGTGAAAAACAAAACAAAACAAAACAAAACACATGGCTTGGGCATTTTACACTCCAAGCTCTCTGCAGGTTCCTGCATACTTCTCTGGAGGGATGGTGATGAACAAGAGATGAGAGTTAAGGTGATCAAAACACTCTGAGGGCAGAATGGATCCGGCTTTTGCACAACATACTATTGCTGGCAGGATCACGAAGAAGATGATCTGCAAATGTTTATCCAGTGGTCTTCTCTGCTGGATGGTCTTCTACTTTTAGCTTCCATTCACCCTATCAGTTATACCAATGCTACAAGAGGCTCTCAGACTACATCAAGGTTCCCTGCTATGACCTCATTTAACATTTGGATTAACCACCTGAAGAAAATTTCTGGAAAGGGGGAAACCAAATCTACAAAAGCCATGAGCTTTCTTTTAGTGTAATCAGAACCAAGTGAAAGCTGCAAACAGCCTAAGAGAACAGCACTTGTAGTTACAAACAAAATTATACACAAAGGCAGAGATCAGCTGAACTCATTCATTGTAGCAAGGTCCAAATAATCAGTGCAAGCAAATAACCTGGCCATCATTACCAACAGGTTGAACTGTGGTTCAAAATGTTTTACAACACAGCTGAAGCAGCCTGGGAGCACTGCCAGGGCCAAGCGCTGCAGCTCAGCTGAAGGCAGCAGTTCTGAAGTCATAGGCTCACATAGGACCTCGCCATCATAGGCTCACAAACTTTGAAAACACTCTGCTGACCCCCACTAAAGGCTGCAAGAGCCTGGGCTTGGGCACATCAGTGGCACTGAAGTTAACAGGTGATCATCAGCCTTGCCTGCTTGCTTTGTGCATGCAAGTTGAGTGTATGCTGGATACTGGGCAATGGTAGGGACAGAAGTCTCCAGTGCTGCAGACCATTATCTACCTTGAGCAGCTCATCTGTGGCTGTGAAGTTCCAAAAAACAGTCTCCTCATACAGACGTATTTCCCCAAAGAATCCTGACAATCCAATCACATATGGCACCCAGATCTGCCCCCTCAGTTCTCTATGGCAGTAGCTCAGTCCAGAGGTTTGTCTGTAATACCTGTCCTATCTCAGCAAGCCAAATACTCTTGTGAATGCCCTTATCTCCCCATTTCTCTTTAACCAAAGTATTAACAGGTATTAACAGGTTACAGGCTATTTTTCTTTGAAAACTAAAATAAGAATGCATTGTTTGGACAAGCAAGTAAACACTACATTCACACTAAGATGTAAATCCACTAACACCACCAGAAACACAGAAAAAGAAATTCCAAACCCACGTGGTTTGGGTCATCATGTACCAAACACATTGTACAGTACAATACTCTAAAGAAAGAAGCTGAGTCTTCTTTTAAATCTGTTAGCAGAAGCAAGCAATATAGTAGATGAAATTATGACCTAAATAGGCATGTTATGTTTCAAGAATCAAAAAGTTACTGTCCCTAGAGTCTCAATATTGTCTGGAAATAATTCCAATATTTTACAATATAATTAAATTCATTGCTTGCATAGGTTTTAAATGCTAGGCTGGGAAAAATTGTGAACTTGGGTAATGAAATGTGTGTAGTTATTATTGAACTTGGAGGATTTCTGGTCCTAGCTAAATTTGCAGAACCCATAGTCAAATAAATGGGAACGAAAACAGGCACACTGAATGTTAAAAAGGATATACACCATGTCCTTGAAAACGTCAGAAGAGCCACGTACCTGGCTCTGAACATGGTACCACATTAATCAGTATTACCCTGGCATAGAAGAGCCTGTCACATTCCCCCATATCCCAAAATGTTTAGTGGCTTCAGTGGCAACAGAGAGCAGCAGAGGTTCAGCTACTAGTACTGCTAGTAGTACTTGAATCACCAGGGAGAAAAAATTATCTTCAGTGGAAACATCAACTGGCATTGTATTTCCCACATGCACATACCAGAGAAAAAGCCCACCAGGACCAAAGAACGAGAATTCACAGGTTCATACTCATCTTTTCATAGAAGACCTGTCTTTAGTTTGCAAGATGTGTTAGTGACTTTTGGCTACCAAACCTTAGCAGGTAGGAGGATATAAATGAGGCAGCCCTATAACAGCCTCAGTGCTAAAAATAAGAATTTCAATCATAAATTTTAAAAAAATATTTATTTTAAATAAGACTTGAAGTTGAAAAGTCAATGAATTGTCATAGCATAGTTTTAATCTGTGCTGTTATTACATCCTCCCACAGAAAGTGTTATTTTCTCCCTTCAGACTTAAAAATCCGCAGAAACTGCAGCATTGCCCCCCTTCAAGGCAAAGCAAAGCACTCAGATCTTTGAATTTCTCTGCACTGCCTGGAAGAAATCAGTTGGAGAAGGAAAACGCACTAAGAAAAGTGCCAGGCAGTGGGCAGGAACTGAATCGCCCTTCTCAAACATGGTGTCTCAGTTTCCCATCTACCAGAGAGTTCTGAAGGACTCCAGAACACAGAAGTTTTAGAAGAGCTCAGCTCCCAGCCAGCCACCACTACGAAGTCTCCCATACAGGCTACCGAAGTCAGCCCGGGACCACCTAACACAGCCAGGGAAAGCAAGGCAAACTCTTTCAGACTCCAGGAGGATGAACCACCCTGTGGAGGTGTCCACTATCAAGAGAATCAAGGGCCCTTCAGCTATGAATTAGGCAGTGACCTGAGGAGCACTCCTTACAAGCCTGGGCTCTTGCTTCAGAGCTCACCTTTGCATGTGTACACTACTGTTTCCAGAGGTAGCCCTGGCCAACCTGTATAACTTGGTTGGCAGAGCATGAGATATTGAATCCCAGACTTAGATTAGAACCCAGCTATATCCCAACAGACAAACAAATTTGGATGCAATTTTTCTTCACAGGGCAGGAACTGTTTCAGCTGAAATGCTGGTTTGGACAAGATAGCCAAAGAAATAAGTTCTTGAACCCATGCAAGTCAAAATTGTATGCAGGCTGGCCAGCTGCTTACATTTTCATACTCTGATATCAAACAGTTAACATTTGCAAAGTCTCTTACAAGTTATCACAACATTCTCTCTTTGCACTCTTTTGCACTCTTTGTACTGTTTTGCAGACAACACCAAACTGAGTGGTGGGGCTGATGTGCCTGAGGGACGGGATGCCATCCAGAGGGACCTGGACAAGCTCAAGAAGTGGGCCCATGTAAACCTCATGAGGTTCAACAAGGCCAAGTGCAAGGTCCTGCACCCAGGTCAGGGCAACCCCTGGTATCAATACAGGCTGGGGGATAAAGGGATTGAGAGCAGCCCTGCAGAGAGGGACTTGGGGGTACTGGTGGATGAAAAGCTGGACATGAGCCAGCAATGTGCACTGGCAGCCCAGAAAGCCAACCCTATCCTGGGCTGCATCAAAAGCAGCGTGGCCAGCAGGTCAAGGGAGGTCATTCTGCCCCTCTACTCTGCTCTGGTGAGACCTCACCTGCAGTGCTGCATCAAGCTCTGGAGTCCTTGGTACAGGAAAGACATGGACATGTTGGAACGTGGGTCCAGAGGAGGGCCACAAAAATGATCCGAGGGCTGGAGCACCTCTTCTATGAGGACAGGCTGAGAGAGTTGGGCTTGTTCAGCCTGGAGAAGAGAAGGCTGCGGGGAGACCTTACTGCAGCCTTTCAATACCTAAAGGGGGCTTATAAGAAAGATGGGGACAGACTTTTTAGTAGGGCCTGTTGCAACAGGACAAGGGGCAATGGTTTTGAACTAAACCAGGGTAGGTTTATACTATGTATGAGGAAGAAATTTTTTACGATGAGGGTGGTGAAACACTGGAATGGGTTTCCCTGAGAGGTGGTAGATGCCCCCTCCCTGGAAACATTCAAGGTCAGGTTGGGTGGGGCTCTGAGCAACCTGATGGAGTTGAAGATGTCCCTGCTCACTGCAGGGGGGTTGGGCTAGGTGGCCTCTAAAGGTCCTTTACAACCCAAAACATTCTATGATTCTCTACACCACACAGGGCATGGGCTGCTGCTTAAGACAGACCTTTGCTCTGACTGGACATGGCTGTTCCTCAGTTAGCGGTCTCTTTACCAGTGCCCAAGTTCTCAAGCAAGCCATTAATGTGCCCTAAGATTTGTTAGCAGTTAATTTCACAGAAAAGAAGCTTGAGAACTTCCCACAGTCGTATTCAGAAACCTGGATGTTGTCAATAATTCTGGAGGGTTTTGAAGTGACATTTGATTTTGAGTAAAACCAGTAGGACATGGAGCTTTTAGGCCCAGAAATAATAAGACGTAAGAGTAAATTTACACTCCTCTCTTCCTCTCCTCACTTGGAAGTGTCTCAAAGGGCATTAATTACACTCTCCAAAGATTCACAAGCTTGGAGAGTTTGCTGGCAAGGCGTATTTTCCCAGCACCTCACTGCTATAGATTAAAGAGAAGCATGAAGAGAGGTACAAACACAGGATACTGAATCTCTGATGCTTTAAAGTTTGTAATGTATGAGGTAATCTTCTTATCCTGCCCAACACACATACACTGAAAATGCTTAAAATGGTACCATGCAGCTGTCACTGTTCCACACACACAGAGAAATTCAACATTTGCCATGACATAACATACAGTTACCATGGATATTTCCCTGTTCATAGGATACTGGGAAGAAAAAAGAAAAGAAAAAAGATCAAAAATCTCCATTATCCAACGCACAGTAACCTTGAGCAAGTGTTGAATCTGCAATGACAGCCACGGTACTAACACGGAAATGAACTTTATTTTGCCCAGTTTCTCACAGATGAATAATCTAGGCACTGTTTAAGACTAGGACTGTTTTGCTACATGCCACACAAGGACTGTCACAGGGCAATCAATACCCGAGGGATCATATCAACCACTAATAAGCAGGGGAGAGTGAAAGCTGGTTTGAGACCAAGACCCTTCATGACAGCAATAATTCAGAATTAGGCTTCAGTTTAGGATAAATTAACTAACAGAAGAGGTACAAAGGAGGGCTACTGGCATAAAGGAAGCGGGGGGGTGGGGGGGTGGCATCCAGGCTTAAGATGAGCATTGCTCCTAAAAAAAGAACCAAACATGGTGTGGCTTCTTTAGCTTACCCCCAGGGGAGCATCCTGGGGAGAAAAAAAAGATATTAAATCCAAACAAACGATGGCCCAAACCCAAGCATGTATTAGACCAGCTGTGAATTAGCAAATATTGGAGATGACAAGAAGCTCTAAAGAGACAACAGGGGAGTTGTGGAGCTCTCCAGCTGGACCAGCAGATAAAAGAAAGAGCTAACGTTTCTTATGTCACAACCTGAAAAATTCACAGCTGGGCTCGTATGAAATAGCTTTCTATTATTGTAGGAGTTATGCTCTGTGTTCTGGTCAAGCAAAGATGCCTCAAGCACACCCCATGTAAACTGAGCCAGAAACCTTCAAGCTAGTTCACTGTTCGGAGAGTCTACTGTTTAAAAAACAACCAACCAACCAACCAACCAAAAAAACCACCCAAAACCCCACAATAAACAAACAAACCCAAACAACTTGACCAAGCCTAACTTACATCAAATTCGCTCAGTACAGGAGAGGTTCTAGTCAACTGAAACTGTATTTTCAAATGAACAAGCAATTAATCAAAAAGAAAAGAAAATGTACTCAGACTGTTTTCTGTAGGAGTGGGGCAGGGTGGGGTGGGGGTGGGGAGGTAGCAGGCAGTAAAATAATCCAAGTTTAACTCATTTGGCTGAAAGCAGCTGCAATAGCTTGGCAGTTCCCAATTTCTCACCTGCCTTTCTTACCAGAAGGATCCAAATGGGAGCTGTAGAGCACATTTTGTGCCACAACCACCCAATTGCAGCTCTACCCAGAGGACAGCCAAATTCTCCGGAGAATCTTTAAAGTCTTTTGCATTTATAGTCAAATATATGCTGTCATGTATGAGCAAGTGACAGGTAGGACGTGTCATCATGTAACCCTGTCTCCCGCAACAGTTTCCCCGGGCGTCACCCCTCTGCATTAACCATATGGCATGCTGCTCTTCCCTGCCATGCTGAGATGCTCTGATCCAGCAGGGGACCTGCAGGGGACAGATACCTCCTGTGGCCTACCAGAGTGTCAAAGCAAGGTTCAGAATCATCTTTTATTAAAGTGGAAACTTGAGATCAGAAGATGCTATTAAAACAAAATCTAAATTTAACCAAGAACAATTCTGAAAGAAGTTCTCAGTGGCACTTTTCTTCCACACCATTAAACAAAAATAGATAAAAATGGTGTTGAATTATTGGAATGGCTGTTGCTTTGGAAACCCAGACCATGAACCAGTTGTACTGGTGATTTGAGGAGGAAAAGGAAGGAGGGGAAGGTGTGTGTCTTTTAAAATATCTTTCTCACACTGTCTGTTCTGTAAAAGGTACAGTCCAATTGCAGTAACAGTTCATTTGTTTGGGCATAGCAATTTTCCAAGACTGCTTTCCACTTTTGGTCAAATCAGATGATCTCCAAAATGAAATACTGGTTTTTTGGACAAAGACTTCAATAGGTGATGGAATCTGCCTTTGTGATATCAAAGCTGCTAATAGCTTCAGAACCGAAACCCCCTAGCAGCAGGTTTTGGACTTATTCTAAAATACACACAGCGTATCCATCCTCACAGTATCCTGCTGTAAGTATTCCCAGCCTATCAGGTGAGATAAGGCACTACTGAGTGAACTGTGGCACAGAAAAATATTGGGGCCTGCCGCATCTCACAGAATGCAGTGGTAGAGGAGGAAATCATCGCTCGTCGTCCAAGCTAGCTCTCTAGCCCTACACCACCTTGCCTCTCCTTGGCAGTTTTCAAAACAGTGTGATATTAAAAAGTAAAAGATGAGCTTTGAGGGTATCTATGCACATCTTTCACACCTAGCAGCAGCAGCTAAACATAACTTCAAATATGAATCCAAACAGTTGCCTTGACAGTGCTTGCAACAACAGAAAGCAGAATTAACCAAACCAAAACCCTGACACAGTAGCATGGTAGGACCAGGACCCTGTATGGAGCAGGACACCTTGTCTTCCCCAGTTTTCTCTCTAGGTTTGTCAGGATCTCCAGGGTGTACTGACAGCTATTCATGCACATCCTGCATATTCCACAAGCATAATTATTCCCATTAGACCCAGCCTGTTTCTCAAACAAAGACTTGGTAGCAAATTTCTGTAAGGAAGTTGTGCCTTACTGTTCCCTCTTTACTCTTGCAAGACATACTACTACCGTATCTGTACTAGTTGATCACTATGAAGCGTTGTCATAAATTATTTAACGAACAATTGTCCAAATAAATGAGCGAGGTACTGTTTATTTGTGAATGCACATTTGCTTGCTAATTTGTAGTCTCCTACAGAAGGCTTCAAGACCATTACTGTGAGTTAGTGTAGCCCTACAATATGTTATATTGTTTTGGTTTACTATATCCATGACAAATACAATAAAATCAGATTTTTTTTTTACGTTTCGTACTTCCAAGCAAATCCTGGGCAGATATCCAGCCACATAAGAAACACCAGAGTATTTCAAGACACAAAAACTACAATAAGAAGAACTGTTTTGGACAGCAGCCCCTGCCATTATAAGAGAAAAAGAATCAATTCACCGAAGCTGTGAACAGCTAGTCAAAGTAGGGGCTTCAGGAGACTAATTAGGGAAGTGCATTAAAGGTTCTAACGGTCAGAGTCACTTGGAGTTAATGAAAGATTTTCCGAGTACAAAATACGTAGTATTGTATTGCATTACTCAAACATCATCATGTAATCCCCAATATTAGACAAGCCTATAACCACATCCTCCAGGCGATACCATCTAGAAGTTGCCAGCTGCCGCGGAATTACCGAAAGCTCTTACACACCAATAAAGCTGAAATGCCTTGGAGGACGTAAGAGTGTTACATTCGTGAAGACAGCAGTGTTGGTATGCCCCAACTGTTCCCTCATTTTCTTTATTAAGCATAACAACTTGTAAGAATAAAGAGTGATGTAAATCCAGTTTTCCCGTATCTCAGGAGAGTGCATCATCATTAAACGATAGTATACCTCTAGGCATAAGAAGATGTGACAGAATGCTCTCATTCTTTATTCCTGAAACTATGCTATTTCATATAGCATAACATGCACCTAGTTATCAGCTAAAATAAATAGCATACCTGCATTTCTGGAACCAGTGCCTTGAGCAGAGGGGTCACTGCATTCCAGATACCATTCCCAAAGAACCCTGAAATATGAAAAAATACAAATAGTCCGTGGAGCTAAGAAGTCAGATTTCACTCACGGTGATGGTGGTACTTTGAAAGATAGTCCTGCCCTTACTTGCGCTCCACCAAATTCACAAGACATGGAAGAGTTTCAACAAAAGCCAGTAAGAACATCCTAGAATGTCTTATAGACAGCCGAATAGTTGCAAAGCCTGGGAAACAGCTGCTTTCAAAATCTCTCAGGCAGATGAGGGGTTTGAATGTGTCTCACATGCTGGATAAATGGAAAGAAAAAAAGATGTAAACCACTGAGCTAGCAAGTAAACAGAGAGTTAGGCACGGCATCATACGGGGACTTTAACTGCCTAGCAGTCAAAAGTTAGGGAATCTAGCACTCAGTATCATAACGCACAAACCTTCTGTCTATATTCAAGTTGATGTGTCTAAAAAATCTTGTTTTTAATGAAAAATTAAAATTCAGTTCTTCAGGTAAATCTTTAAAGCTCCTGGATAATGATGTCCCATTTTAAGAAGCAACTTGGACAGATAAAGCCATGTTTGGAACATAAGTTTAATACTGATTTCTTTGGGTTTTCCGAGGGTAACTGAAGTAGCCTTTGTAATGACATTCTACCTGCTGATGAAATACCCGCTCCCACTTCCCAGCCCGCTGGCTCTCGTCTATTTATACTTTTAAGTCTTTAGGGCAGGGACTGCTGCTGACTGGAATGATGAAGTCCTGAACTCCGCTGGGCCTGTGTGCATTCCTTTGATGCAGACCATAATAAGGTTATACAAAAGAAAAAGGCTATGTTCTTTAGCAGCTACACCAAGTTTGAATAAGCAGCCCCCTATTTCTGGCAGTAAATACACCAGAGAACAAGCAATACTGTCTTTGATCTATGCTCACCTAACACAAAAGGACTGTTTTGACAGGTAATTTCTAATCAAGAGGATAATCTGGACAGTGCATTGCAGCTAACGCTGGTGAACAACATTTTATTAAATTCATACACTGGTGAATTGTCAGCAGTTATTTTAGCCTATCTGTAGTGCAGCTTTCAGCATTATTGATCATGAAATTTTAATATAATGCTTGGAAACATTCACTGGCATTTCAAGAACACCATACGATTGATTTAGAACTCAGCTGCCCCCCCAGAGACAAGTCCTTATTGTCTGGTATCCTCCTCCTCCTCTGCCTTTTCAGCTCAACTGGTTACTGCATAAAAAGTTGCTTGAAATTTAAGTTTACTCAGAATCCATAGGCCATGCTCATCTTTAAGCTGTTGCCCATTACTGAAACTGCATTTCTCAACAGCTTTCTATTACTCTATAGATTTATTTCACTTTTACCTCCTTTGATGCAGCTATGCTGGGCTCCCTTTTTCCCAGCTCCATACAACAGTGAAAACTCAAATGGAATCAAGTTTTGTCACAAGTAAATGCACCATAATTAATAGTCAACTTCCATTTGCTTTCAACAGATGAAATTTTTGGATAAAACCTTGCCTTCAAAGTCAATTTGGACTGTAACCCATCGTGTGAATTACATGCAGAACTTGAAGGCTATTTTAAAAAAATCCAAATAAACAAAACAACAAAACCAAACAAAACAACAATAAAAACAAAAAAATCACAAAAAAAACCCAAACAAAAACCCACCCACTGCTTTGCCCCCACCCTACCCCCCAGTCCATTCTCCATCTCTTGAATATTGCCCAACTTTGCTGACTGAAGTTCTGCCTCAGACATTGATTTCCCCCCACCCCCAGCAACTTGATTATTGCGATTCCTTGTAGTTTGCCTCCCTTCAGCTACTATATCAAACTGCAATATGGACACAGCCGGCTTGCACAGCCCTGCAGGAGACACCTGGCTGCATCGAGTATCGCTCGGTGCCATGTCAACAGACATCCTGAAATCATCCCAAAATAAATACAAGCCTGCTCCCACACACATGAAATAACACCTGACTCCAGATCAGGCCCTGGGGGCCAGTTTCATCCCAACAAATTTCAGACACTTAACTCATACACTTTAGGAAACCTGGAGACAGCAAGAAAGCTTGGCACATTCTCAGGGCAGCCCAGCACTGCCAGAGCTGTAGTCCTCCTTAGGAGCATCAGAGCTTCTAGATGCTAAGTATTGCCATTAGTTAATAACAAGATAAACCCTTTGTGACATGGCTTAACTTAGAAAAAACCAACAACAACAAAACAAGCAAACAAACACACACCCCCAAAAAACCCCCCAACAACCCCCCCCCAACAAATTCAAAGCATAACCAGTTGTATTATTGCTGGCATGTTTAAAGTCCAAAGTGAGAGCCTGGGCAAATTTAAGCATGAAGAAATAGCTCCTTGTTATCCCACACATCCCAAAATCTGTTAATAAACCAGAGGAGGAAAAAAAGCAGCCCTCATTTTCCAGTGGGAGCTCCAGCCAGCCAGCTCCCCTGCACTGGCTCTACCCAGCAGCAAGCTTCTCAGAGACCTCCAGTAACTTCTCTCTCCCTTTCTACTTGACCTTCTCAAACATGATGATGCTCAAAGTCTTAAGCTCAGCCCCACTCCAGCCACTAGGAAGCTCCCGGTGTCACTCCCACCCCGCAAAAAAGCAACAGCGGGTCAAGCTTCATGAGTGCAATTTTACAAAAGCACTATTAAAACATAAGAGAAAATGCAAGGCAAACTGCAAAGGGGGAAAAGGCAAGTGGAAAAGACATACCCAGCCCAGCCCCTGCTTTCTGTGTTGCAGGGAGGTGTTTGCCTCAGATCTGCTGCCGGTGCAGACCCTCCTCGCAGCGGGTGATGGCGTGGAGGCCCAGGTGTGGGTGGCAGAGTGGATTGTTGCACCGAGCTTAGCCACACCATGCTATGGAGGGACGAAGCCTGGGGATGGGAGGAATCCAGACACCACCTGCTAGGGGGGTACCTCAATGTCCGAGGAGGGAGAGCTCCGAAGAGGAAGCTCCTCTCCACTGGCTCCCTGAAAACTTGCTCCCGTGTGGCTGCCATAGCCAGGAAGAGTTGTATTTGCTGTATGCTTGGCTAAACCAGAAGTGGGTAAGCCTCTAGGCCAAGGAAAGCAGCTCCTGCGCTTGAGGGGAGATGTCTGTACTCTGCCATGCCCCCTCAGCTGTGGAAAAGTCCTGCACGATGCTCAGGCCTGGCACGTGCCCCACAAGGACCTGTCCCCCCACCCTTGCCCTGGAGGATGGGAAGGAAAAGCCAAGAGGAAAGCACAGGGTACTTTCCCAGTAGAGCAAAGCTGTACAGAGACAGCCATGATTTGCAAAACACCAAATCTCCTCATTTGTTGCCCCTCAATCTCCTTCAGAAACAATATATTATCCAGCAATGATTTCTCAACTGTGATAATTATCAGCAATGACAGGCTATTAAGGGCTTAAAACTGACTAGGAAAAGCAGTACATATAAGATCTAAGCACAAGATAGACTACATTCAGAATTAATGGTTATTTTCCTAGGCCTATCATTACCTTGATTTCCTGCTGTCTGTGATATTGGAGATGCTCTAGTACCATGCCAACAGCTTGAGCCAAAGCAAAAACGTAGGTTCCGGGGGGCTGTGCAGAGGTGGAGGAAGAGACATGAAAATGACCAAACTTCTGGCCTTGCAAAACAGAGCCGGGGCTGCTCTCAGCAATCCCTTTTGCCGTAAAGATTTCCAGGACTGAAAGCACCAACAGGGCTAAGTCCCTGTAGCCAGATCACCTTTCATCTGGTCACTCCGGGTAAGGAAACACATCCCTACAGCACTGATAGCCCCAGTCTGGGCCTCTGTGAAATCCCCTGGGGGAAATTCACATATCCATACATATCCTCCTCTCAGCATGTCACGTTTTATAGGCCTTAAACATAGGCTTGGATTCCAAAAGCTCATCTTTCACTCAAAAAGTTGGAAAGCACGCTAGCAAATAAACCTGATGAAAAACAATCGCTCTTGCTTCCAGTCAACAAGCTACAGAATGCAATTACTTTGTACATGAGTTTGCTATTTCCCCTACACCAAGACAGGACAAAGGGGTTGGGCTAAAATGTAGAATATACAACAAATTCCCTTCTCCCCTACCTCATCCAAGACAAGTAGCAGACTGTTCTACACAAAAGAGGAGTGGCTTATATGCTGGAAGGCTGCGCTGCCATTCAGCGGGACCTGGACACACTGAAGAGTTGGATGGAGAAGAACATGATGAAATTCAACAAGGGCAAGTGTCGAGTGCTGCACCTGGGGAGGTCGAACCCCATGCACCAGTACAGGCTGGGGGCTGACCTGCTGGAAAGCAGCTCTGCTGAGAGGGACCTGGGCGGTCTGCTGGATGACAAGCTGACCATGAGCCGGCAGTGTGACCTTGTTGCCAAGAAGGCCAATGGTATCCTGGGGTGCATTAAGAGGACTGTGGCCAGCAGGCTGAGGGAGGTTCTCCTCTCCCTCTACTCTGCCCTGGTGAGACCCCACCTGGAGTACTGTGTCCACTTCTGGGCTCCCCTGTTCAAGAAAGATGAGGAACTCCTAGAAAGAGTTCAGAGGAGAGCAACTAGGATGATTAAGGTACTGGAGCACCTTCCCTATGAAGAAAGGCTGAGGGAGCTGGGCTTGTTCAGCCTGAAGAAGAGAAGACTGAGAGGGGACCTCATCAATACATACAAATATGTTAAGGGTGGAAGTCAAGAGGACGGAGCCAGACTCTTTGCAGTGGTGTCCAGCGACAGGACAAGGGGCAATGGGCACAAACTGAGACATAAGAGGTTTCAGTTGAATGTGAGGAAAAACTTCTTTACTCTGAGGGTGACGGAGCACTGGAACAGGCTGCCCAGGGGGGTTGTGGAGTCTCCTTCTCTGGAGATATTCAAAGCCCACCTGGATGAAGTCCTGTGTAACGTGCTCTAGGAGAACCTGCTTTAGCAGGGGGGTTGGACTAGATGATCTCCCGAGGTCCCCTCCAACCCTTGAGATTCTGTGATTCTGTAAAAAGCAAGCGATGAGAGCCCCATGCACTTCAGTGGAGCCAAGTCAATGGCAGCTGAGTTATGGGGCTCAATACTGAGGTATACTGGCTGTAGGGCAGAAAGGCCACCAGGCCCCTCACCGAGGCAGAGGGACATCTGGTCCCAAATCCCACTTCTTCCCAAATGCAGCGCAAGTGTCCCCTCCTGGGAAGACAGCCCCCTTATTGCCCTCTACAACCACCTGACAGGAGGCTGTAGTGAAGTGAGGGTTGGTCTCTTTTCCCTCTTGACGGGCAATAGGACGAGGGGAAATGGTCTGAAGTTGCACCAGGGCAGGTTTAGGTTGGACATTAGGAAAAATTTTTTCATTGAAGGGGTTGTCAAGCATTGGAATGGGCTGCCCAGGGCCCAGGGAAGTGGTTGAGTCCCCATCCCTGGAGGTATTTAAAAGACGGGTAGATGAGGTGCTTAGGGCCATGGTTTAGTGGTGGGATGGCAGTGCTAGGTTAACGGTTGGACTTGATGATCTTAAAGGTCTTTTCCAACCTAAACAATTCTATGAGTCTATGACCTCCCACTGGCCAAGTGACAATATCAACCAGCTAGGAGTAGTTTTCACCCTGTCCCCAAAGTTATGCTGTTCCCCAAAATAGCATAAAATTAGAGAAGTACAATGCACAGCCTTGAAAAACAAGAAGATACAAAACTATCAGGCAGCTGGAAAGGTTGCTAGACACGTAACAAGACTTCCGCAAAAGCTGCCAGCACTACCTCTGTAGACCTAGCACAGGTTGAAATATCAGCCACGATGACTGGACCTGACACAGGGCCTGATCTTTAAATGTGTGTTTGAAGCAGGAGCTTGCCTCGGAGCTGCTAGGAACACTTTGCTGTCTACCCTGCACAGAACTCCTCCAAAAGAATTAATTCTGTTGTCTTTCCACTTCCACAAACCCACATGGTCATTAAGCAAGTGGAATTGTCATTCCCAAAGATTCTCAGGTGACTAAGCTAGCATGGCTAATGACTTTTTAATATCTTTTATGCCTTCAGGAAAAGTGATATAAGTAATGTACTATTTTGTTTTCCAGTTCTATAAACCCATTTGTTTTTGTCTCTCTTCAGAGTCCCTCTGGAGTAGCTCTCCAATTGGGCTTATTTTGTATTTGTTGAAATTTATATCCATCTATTGTCCTGGTAACAGGGTTGAAAGCCAGGAAGCATAATATCTTCCTATTTCTGAGAAGTCATTTCTTTCTGGCTAACCTCGTCTCTCTGACCCAGAAGAAACTGTATCATCATTGAATTAATTTTCCTCAAAAAAAAAGAAGCCTAAAATGAAATAAGCTACAGGGAACTGTGTGTAGAATAGGAATAGGAATAACAGCAGACTGATATGTTCATTTTAGGTAACTACTACTGCTCTTTTATGGGCCAGGTAAATTATTCTATTCTTCTAGTTCTTGTGGATTGTTAAATATTAGAGGTGTTATTATAGCTGCAGCTAGAAGAATCTTATTCCAGTCCTATTTAAACATGGTTTTGTTGTTTTTTTTTTTAAAGGAATGTATCTGTGCTTAGATAGAGTTACTATTAAGTATAAAACAAAACCAGCCAAATATAAACTGCAAAAGAATTACAGTCAAGTGAATTGCGGGAGGTAAATGCGTTTCATAGAAAGTAATACAAGTGCTATCATTCAGACAAGAGACTATATTAGAGGAATTAGAGACAGAATATTGTTCATTAGGATTTTATTCTGAGACTCTTATGAACATTTAAGCAGGCCTGTTCACAGCGTTAAAACACCCTCCTTAGGCCAGTTCAGAAAGTAAATACAAGGACACAATTATCTAAACGTGCCTTACGTTCAAGCCTATGTTGCCAGTGTCTTGCAACTTACTACTTGAAGGAATCAAGCTGGAAATTGGTATCTGACTATTTAACACTAATTAGAATGCTGAATTTGCCATACCTGGACACAGCGTGTCTTTCTTGCCCCTGTGGCAGAGCAGACCCATCTCACTCCAACACGGTGGTAAAGGAACCCCTGCCCTCCCAGGGGCAGGCTGGTGCGAGGCAGCCCAAGGCTGCACAAGCATGTGGAAGGCTGCTGAACTTCTAATTTCTCATTGAAATGACACTCTACAGCAAAGCAGGACAACCAGAGAGGCTGTCTACAGGGGAACTCTGCTTTTATAAAGTTGAAAACATGAGTTATATTCCTTTCCTTACAGTTTTTCCATCCCTTCAGGGCATACATACTGAACCTACCTTAAGGAAGCTATAAGTGGTTTTACCTCAGCACTTAACAACCCATTTTTGTGGGGCATTTGCAATACAGTAGGGCATTTCATCCCTTCCATAGTGCCCCATAGGTAACTTCAGAGGAAAGCGCTATTGGGCACATCAGCCCAGAGGCTATACAGCCCGTGTGGGCAGCACCAGGACTTGCAAGCACCCCTCTAATAGATGAGTGAGACTTTCGCTGGCAGAAGCCCAGGAATAACCACTGGCACAGAGGCAAACCCCTGCGTATTGCCACAAATCAACACCAGTGGGTCCCTCTCTGGCACAGCCACAGGAATGATCCATTAGGGTGTTGGCGTTCTCCAGGCCAGGAGTTTCCCCACATAATTACCCTCAGCTAGAAAAATATGTTAGGCTCATCCTCTGTTCACCTCCAACTTTGTGCTGCGGCATACCAAATCTCTGCTCCCTGTCTTTCGAAATCACCTCTCCCTGTCTTTCCAAATCACCTCCGTGTCTTTCCAAATACATGACACTTTTTTCTTTCCTGTGGAAGGGTGACTTTCCCCGGCTGAGGCACCAGCTGCTGTTCTTCCCTTCTCTCTGAGAATCCAAGACTAGCCTGGTGCTGGGACGCTCCCACTAGGCATTTCCATATTGCACATGGGTGCAGACAAAGCCAAGGTTGTGCCAGTTGAAGGAAAATAGCTCCTCTCTCAGATAGGTTTTTCAAGCAGCTTGTTCCTTTCTCTGTGCAAAAATGTGCTGACAGCCTGTCTCTCTGTCTCATCTTCAGCAGCCCAGACAGGGGTGTTGGACCGCAAGCAGCAGCTGTCTGCTGATAGCTCAGGCTTTTAGTGATGATGTGGAAGAGATGGTATTACTGATACCCCAGATAGAGGTAGTTCACACAACATCTCCTGCTCTTCAGTCCCACTCCTCTTTCAAAAAATTATCTACTAGGCTGTGGACAAAAAAAAATATGTCAGAATCCAGCTGACTGCTACTTCGGCTTTCTATAAGCAGAGACAAAATAGATGACCCCTGTTTCAAAGCTCACCCTCACACAGTAAATGCTTACAGCTCTTCTACCGCCTGATTTCTCAATGGTCATTCCCACAGAGAAAAAATTATGGCCTTCCCCCCTTCCTACTGAGCTAGCTGATCCTCTCAAGCTGAAAATGGTCTGCTAAATGCCCTTCAAGAACCAGCCCAAGTGGAGTAATCCGTCTCCTCCTGCTTGTGCTATCTGTGCTTCTGCTGACCTATTGGGGCCTTAATGATGTGACTGCAGGGGATTCGTATATGTCCTATAGGAAAGTCCCTCCAGGCCCCCTGGTCTGCTAAGCTCCTATAAGAAAAGTAGCACATTACAGTTTGCGAGCTAAACTCTTCTCTGCCAGCTTTAGCAAGGACCAGGTCTGGTTTGCTCTATCCTTGGAAAAGCTCGGTTTGTGTAACACTGCTTGCCAGCCATCCTACCAAAATAGCTTTATATTCCACTGCAGGCTTCCAGTCCGGCCAAAGCAGCATTTCTATGAATTCCCGGTCAACAGGTTTTTTTGTTGTTTTTTTTTTTATCTTACAGTGACAAGTCAGAAAGCTTTATACCAGAGGATTTATAAAGCAGGTTAGCCTAATTTGGCCCTGTATCATTCTCTGGCCTTAACATACATTCTAAATGGGTGTAAAAGCTGTTGCATCAGCAGCTCGTCCTCATACTCCCTTTGTAAACCATCACACAAGAGACAAATTAAGGCAACGTCAGATTCACATTCCGGAAACTTGTACTTCCCATTGTAAAGTTGGAAGGCAACAGCACCCTTGATCATTGTAGAAAATAACGTCAGTGATAAGTACAATATTAAATTGTTTCGCATTTAAAATGTTTCACTTCAAGTGCACTGCAGATAGTTATCGGTTCCATTTGCTTCAATGAATTTTCTGAGCACGTACCCACAGTGTGATCGTGCCACAGCTCTCCTCCATTTGACTCCAGACCTTGCTTTTATGATGTGGTTGGCTCCTAAGTACACTTACCCTTAAATGTGTTATAGAAAGAAAGATTGATACAAATTAAATCACCCTGTATTAGGATACACACACCCAAACCCCCCCCGCCCCCAACAATCCCTTATCTTCTAATCTCGTGATTCGGTGTAATTATGTAATGCTTGTTCAGTGATGAATACACTGATGGGTTGACATTAAAGCCAAGTTTGAGCTATTCTAGTCAGTAGCATAATGATCACATGCCCAGTAATAAAATTAATGCGGCCTCTTGGAGTTGTACCCTCAAACTCCCAGTGCACTCCTCACACCATCGCTGCCCCACAGAAGAAACGCCTCAAGAGAAAGGGAGAGGCTGTAGCACTCCCCACAAAAACCGTGTTTTGCTGCCGTATGCCTTTTCCACTTTCTTCTTTCAAAATACTTCCATCTGTCTCCTGCAGAGCTTGCTACAGCATCCCTGTGTGTAAATAGCATGCTCCTCTATAATTAGCTTCCTCCTCTGTGACTTAATCAGTGATATTGTAAACCAGACACTGTGATAATTTGATCAGCTCAGTGGCAGTGAATCGTACCATGACTAAAAAGTCCAGGCTGGTTGTAACTATAGGAGAAGCATCTGCTCGAGGGGAAGGGTGATCTAGTCGCTAGGTTCAGAGCACATGACCACATTTAAATCCTATAGCTAAGCCCAGTTCCTATTCCTCACAGAGAGTCCTACGCCCTGGAGCGAAGAGGCATGCATGCTTTCTCTCTCTCCATGATACCCAGTGATTCTTAGCTACTCCATGCACTGCTTATGCAAAAACAGAGGGATTGCTACATCCACTCCAGGAGAGATCACAGTCCTGTGATTAAATGCTTTCCAATAAAGTAAATTTGGGTTTCAGAGCTCCATATGCAGGATAGGACAAAATCCTACATTTCTCCTAGCTGTACAAGAGGATGGGAAGGTATCAAGAGAAGCAAGTTTTTCTCTTGCCCTAAAAAAAATGAAAAATTACAGCAGCATCACCGGATTTTCTGCAGCACAAACCGCAAGCTGCACCCTGCACTCGGGTCAAGGTAGGCAAAGGAACACCTTTGCTGTGCATAAGCGCCACAGCCTTAAAAATAACTCTTCTCCCAACTGTTTTTTGCTGGTGTAAAGCTCGGAATCCAGTAGATGACCAGGCAAACAGAAAGAAGCATTGTGTTTCTTTTGATTTAGAGGAGATTTGTCTTCCAGCACTCTGAAAAGCTATGTGGTTGCTCTGACCTCATCAACTCCTCACTGATCCCATCACTACTAGTTGTAGGCAGTATGTTGCAATCTCCATGTAAACTTGTATCGTTGGGATATATGAATAAATGGATTTGTTTAGTCCTCTTTCTCCCCCTACTTGGAAGACCTTTCCAAAATCTCCAGCAGGTTTCTACGTTGCATTAGGTAGCTCTATGCTTTCCAGCTTTGAGCCATCCATAGTAAGCCATCACTGAACCTACAAGTTTCTTCTGCAATGCCAGTTTTCTCTAGACTGCTTGGGTAAGGGTTGGCTGTGTTAGTACAGGCAGATTGCTCTCTGTGATCTGCTAATGAGTTCTCAAGCTGGATTGTGCACTTAAATAGCTGAGAGTTGCTTACATAATTTGTCTTCCCCCCCCCAACTAAGTCTGGTTTCAGAAGATCACACATGACATTAGGAGCAATTTGCTCTTCCATCAACACGGTGCCATTATTTCTCTGTGCGTTAACTCTGGGTTTGCAGGTGCATGCTTGCATGGAAGTAGCATGAGCAAGCTTGCTTGCCTCATGCTGCTAATTACTTTGCAGTGCTTAGTGCCAAAGCTCTCAATCAATGTTCTCGCTCAATAGCAGAGTTCGCTCTTTCCTGTATGTCACCTGGGTGTGAATTTCAGAGCATATAATATGACTGAAAAAAAAGCTGTGCATTTCTTTCCAAGGAATTTTGCTGAGTCTATTCAGCAGCGAAGTACCAAGATAATTCTGGGAGTAGCAAAGGGTGAGCTGGAAAAGAGGAGATGACCATGCACTGTGTAGACAATGCCATGAGGGAAAGTTGGATTTGTGTTATGTGTCTAGGAAGTCAGTGGAGAGATTCCCTGGCTGCAGTCAGGGAAGCAAAATGCATAGGCAGCTGATGCGAATGACACACTGCTGTCCCAGCACGAGGGTGAAACACCCGTGGGCAGTGTTCATAGGTCACTTGGTAGGAGATGATGATGAATAAATTGAATGCTTCCTCTTCACAGGTCAAATTCTGCCTACATGAATCCATACAATACAGCTCTGGCTTCTTGTTCTATCAACAAACTGAACTGAAAACATATCATGGCCCTGAAGGGGCCCATTTTGTTCAAGGATTTGTCCCTTCCTCTTGGCAGCAAAACAAACAGCGCAGGTTGGATTCCGGCTGTTGGAGTTGCTGTTGACTCAGTGTAATGGTATAAACAGGCTGCTCCCAGTGCACTGGGACTGGTGGAGGTGTTCGCAGCCTGCTTTAAAGGCCAGAAAGAACTGAATAGTGATAAATATTCTGTTTGCCAGCATGTGTGTGGGTGGGTGAGGATGTATGTGTGCAAAACCACACTTAAACCTTATTGTTTACTTAAGAAATGCTGTTGCAAGAATGCAGGGCTGGACACTATTTCTCCCTGAAAAGACTCTTCTCAGGGACACCGTTCTGAGGTCTCGATGCACAACCCCCAAAACTGGCTCCCAAAGATGCTGTCAAGCAGACAGGAGCAGCAGAGAGTGGTGGAGCCTCAGTCTCATCAAGCAGAACTGCAGCAAGACACGCAGTCCCCTGTGGTGTGCAAAACAGACTAGCTAAATCAGAAGCTTTTCAAAACCCACAGTATCTCCAGGAACAGGCACCTTGCCCAGTGTGGCAGTATTTTTCTTTACCTGAGATTCATGTTCTGAAAAATCTCTCCTCGTTTCTGTGCTTGTTTCATACAAAGGTAAGATGGTAGATTCTCTCTTCAGTGCTTTGCTCCTTTGCCATGATGGGAGTGTGTTGTTGCAGAGCTCTGGAAAAGCACTGAAGCAAGTTAGAAGCAGAAGTGCCACTGCAAAATGGTGAGCCTGGCACTCCTAAATCCTTTGGCAGCCACCTGGAAAACTGCCCAGCATTAATACAGATCCTAAATGCTCAAAGGACTTTGTCATTGAAAGAAGCACATCTGCACTGGGAAGTCGTGCTGGTGCATCTCTGTTGTATAAAATACCAGCCAAAATGACAACCCAGCCGACCTCACTGAGGAAAAGGAAAAAAGGAAAACTCAACTTGTGCAAAGTAGTCTTTTCCTGGCCTCTTACTTTAACAAACAAATTAGAGCCTATGCAGCATATTCTATGCATTGGGATTTCTGGAGAAGGTAAGGCTTATCCTTATAGTAAGTCAGTCACAACAGCAGCACCCCACCAGTGAGCTTGCATGTGGGCCAAGTCCTGTTCCAAGAAAATACTTTTACTTAAGAGATGTTATGCAGGAGCACTTAGGAGCTGCCACCAGTAGAAGGACCCAATTCTGGGTCCTTAAAGGATTCTTGAAATTTGTGCTACCTATGCTATGCCTTAAACTATTTGCCATAAAGCTGTTGCACAGCTCTGCATCTTGCAATTTGAGACATTTGCTAGGACACAACTGGCACCACCGCTAAAATACTACATGCAGCCATTTTTGCATTTCTGAAAAGATACTGGAAAATTGGAGAGGAAGCAGAATTTTGTAGTTTGAGGAGGA
>NW_009258755.1:2981446-3006300 GCF_000687185.1 Egretta garzetta
CCCCCCCCTTTGCATCAAGAGGTTTAATTAGTGCACTTTGCTTAAATTACCAAAACAAAGATCAAAAGGTGATTTAAGAATGGAATAGAATAATGTAGATAAAGTTCTGGGTATTGACGCTACATTTAACTAATGGAGAAAGATGTAACAAGGCAGCAACTGAGAGCAGAAGGGGAATAGATTCACATGGAAGGGGGTACAGCTTTCAACAGTGAAGGAGCTTAACTATGGCAATAAAATATTGGGGCAGGGGGGGAGTTGCATCATTAGGTAAGTTCAGATCAAACCTGCATCTCTTTCTGAGGATATGTTTCTGTTACCCAGGGGTTACTGTTCCCAGTACATGAGGACTACACATTGTTTTAAGGTTTTGTGACACAGTGGGGTGCAAAACAGAGGATCTATCAACGTATTCTGAAGTCAAAGTGTCTGCACCAAGGATCCTTGCTAGGCTCAACAACATCCCCAGATCCCATGACCTAAATCTTCCTAAAATATTTGTTTTTATTAAATCCTTAAGCCTCCTGTCCTTGAGCTGACTGACAGCTCATCTCCATCGCATAGCCAACTTGAGTGCCACTTAGAGAGGGGGTTCTCACTAGAATGGAAACTTCCAACCTGACTAAATGAAAACAACCTGATTCTAGCAAGAGGGTATGCTTCAGTCACATCCCTGCAAGGTAGAAGGCTGGGTTTCAGCTGAAATGATTGCTTCATTTCTCTTGGGACAATAGCTTATATCATTATTTTGCTAAAGGCATCAAGTACCACAAATAAAATGTTTCTTCAATTTAGGGTTGCATGTTTTGGAGTCTGCCTGCCTCAGGTTCCTTCAGCAGACACTAGCCTGAATGATGGGAATCCACTGATGGGGCAAGTCCCATGGCAAGCCCTTACCCCAAAACTGGGCTCCTCGTCTGGCAGGTCACTCCTCATAATCACATAACTCGGTAGTGCCACATCTACTGCTGCATGGCAGGGGATCTGTTTTCCTGAAGTGCACAAAGATAGTTAATTTTGGCAGGTAGCCATTGTTCTTCTCTGTCTAAATTCCAGTGTGTCATGGCTCCAGTGTGAGATGAACACAAACAACAGATTCATGAGCTGTTCAGCAGCTATTGCACCACATTATGAATTCACCATCTTCATTTAAGCAATACATTCACATGCAGTGTGGGATGCAAGTGCTTTATGTATCACACCACATTTTTATCACATACCACTTGGTCTAATCCAGTATCAGCAAAAAACCCCCATCACACTATTTTCCTCTATATCATAGAATCATAGAATGTTTCGGGTTGGAAGGGACCTCTAGAGGTCATCTAGTCCAACCCCCATGTGTTTGGATATTATATTTGGACAAATGGGAGGGGTTTCCTAAAGATGATCTCTAAATGATTGCAGCAGAAAGCATAATTAGGTTCATCTTTTGGAATAGCATGAAATCATCTGCATGTACTTAAGAGTTCAGCAAGGCTTAAATACTTCGCTGAATAAAGATTGATGGATAAGTCAGATCTGCAATGAATCTGACTTTTGGATTGCTACACCCTTGGCACATCAGCACCCTGGTCCCAATCTGTAAGCATTACTAGCTGTATTCAAGTGCTAGATGTTTTTTCCACTGTCTGTATGGAACCGTGCAAGGGAGGGAGGGTAAGTCCTGCTGGCTGATTTTAGTGTAATAGGAGCTATTGAGTAGAGTTTCACCACAAATTGAAATGCTTGAAGTGAGTTTGGCATCCAAGCATTCAAAAAAATTCTCCTGCAGGCTCATTTGCAGCCACTTCCAAATAAAGAACAGTATAGGACAAATACTTGCACATCAGTCCAATTAATAGTATATGCAGATGTGACTGAAGTTTGACTCTGTATTAGATATGTCAAGCAAGAGCTTAACAGCCGTTCCACAGCCAAGCCAATTTAAAGATATTATCCTTCTTCAGTGCTGCCTGCTACAGAAAATGTAGCAAATGTGTTCTATTTTATTTTTTCCCTAAAGGCTTGCAACAAATAAACCAAGATAAACCTTATCCTATGATCATAGGAAAATTCAGTTTGGAAGGGATCTCAAGAGACCATTTACTGCTCATATGATTCCCCTGTAACTAAGATTTCACTGTAGTAACAAACAAAGATATGTGGTCCATTTGTGTGAGCAAACCTGGGTCAAATCTTGGTTTTACTATGATCTAGTAGAGCAGCCTTGAGTTGGGTACCCAGAGACTGCTGCTGCGGGATTCAATACTGCTGCTGTGCAGCTTTGTGCAACCCTATCTTCTTCTTATCCCTTTTGTTGCTTAATTGCACCGGAAGGTCTTGGAGGAAGAGGCTCTTTGTTCCAGGATATCTGCATTGTGTGTAGCTCCAATTTCAGTCAGGGTCTGTAGATGCAACCATAATAAAACTTAGCTTGATCGCAAAGTGATAGCAGCATTACACGGAGTCTGCAGCAGACACCTGAACCGAAACCCAATTCCCTGAAGCTTAGTGTCCGCTTAATCAATAATGTCATCTCCTGTGGAATTTGCCTATTTCAATCAATAAAATACCAAGATTCCCACAACAGTTCACTCGTTCTTACTCATTACTCAGTTTTCTTTTTATAAGACTCATAGCAGGTGTCTGAGGTCACTGAATTATTTAAAGATCCTGGTTATTATTTTTTCTAGTTCTTCATTTTTTTTTGGCTTCATTGCAAAGTTGAAAGGCATCAATTTAAGTCTCTGCAATGAACCACTCCAAATTATTTCTTTGAAGCGCCATCTCATAATGGGACTCATCTTACTGTTGAGTTTTTTTAACTGCAGCAGGTTAACGATTTACTGAGTTATTTAGCAAAAACCTCACTGATTTGACAGGGCAGCGAGCTCTCCAGCTAATGCTCATGCTGTCTTTTCTACCTCCCAGTGTGTCATCAGAATATTTAAAGCTGTAAGCCAGATCCAGAGCCTGTGAATTGCTGTCTTCTGACACCTTAGGCCAGATATTCACCTGCTTTATATCATGATAGGCCCCTTCAGACGTGCGGAAGATATCTCCACTCAGAGAATAGCTTTTAGTGGAGTCAGATTAGGCATTTTTCAAAAAGAGTTTTTTTATTATGCTAATGGCCAGCATGCCTCATTCTAGGGAGACTGTGGGTTACTTAGGCCAGAGAAAAAATGGATGTGAGATTAAATGACAATTATTGTGCCTTCTGGCCTCAGTTAATTTAAAAAAAAAAAAAAAAAAAAGTCCTGGTACATACGATTTCACTTCGAGATTTAAAAAAGTATGGTTTAGTGTGCAGACACAAGACAGGTCTCTCAAATTGAAAGAAGGAACTTTAGACTAATACATTGTGATATAATTTAGTAACTTAAATTGCTACATATTTTTCCACTTATTCTAAGTAGTAGTACTCAGGAGAGGTGGAGGGGAAGAGGCAGCTAAAAACAGTAATTGTGCTATTACTTCTAAAGAAACTGCACTGTTCCCGATGCACTTAGATGTTCAATTTGAAAAAAAAGTTGCTTCAGTTGCCAGTGAGAAGAACTACAGGACCAAGTTGTCATGGTCTGTTAATATACCATATATTTCTGCTAACCATCTGGCTGCTTTCAGTGCTTTTGCCACTCAGGGAGAATGTCATTTGCAATCAGTTTCAACAAATACCATATGCATTAAGTTGGGAAAACAAATGATATTTCAGTATTACACATTGTGGAAGAGTTTCAAGTTCACCAGACCCTTCAAGTTGTTGGGTTTGGTTGGGGTTTTTTTGGGGGGGGTGGTGGGGTGGTGGTGGTGGGTGTTTGGTTGGTTGGTTTTTGGGGTGCTGGCTTTTTTTTTTTTAAATACTGTCTGCAGCCCAGCAGCCTGGAGGGTCCAGTTGGTAACCCTGCAAGCACGTGCTCAGCTGCTTAGGGCGAGACATGCAGAGAGACCGAGGAGCTCCTTCTGGAGCCCTGTGGGACTTGTGAGACCGGCTCACAGACATCAACTCCAGAGCCCAGGCCACAGCCTGGGACTGAGAGCCTATTTCCTACTCAGAGCATAGACAAGGGTAAGGACGTAAAAAAAATTATAATCCATCAACACCAGGGCTTCTATCTAACCTTACATTCAGGAACTGGTTTGCACTTACTGAAGATTTAGTGTAAAAACACAGGACCCCTTAATACTTAAATCCTCAAGGTTCCTTCCACAAGTATTCAGATATCCAGGCATGAAGGGAAGTTCTTAATAGCTATGCAGAATTTTAAGGGACAAGTATTGAAGTTTTGGTAAGCACTGTTTTAGTGGTTTTATCTTTCAGTTAGCAAAGTAGAGATTTTTTTTTTCTACAAAAACAGCTCTGAAAAAAAAAAAAACCCAGTAGAATTTCATTAATCTTTTCACATGTTTGAAAGTTCAGATAGTAAATATTTTAACAGTGCTTCTAATTAGTTAACATAGTCGTCTAGTCTTGCAAGTAGAACGTATGGAAAATTTCTACTGGAGTTGAATGTTAACAGATGGGACTTTACAAGCAGTCAGCATTTATCTAATCCTCCTTCTATTTAACTAAACTGGAGTTTCACCACTTGCTTCGCGAAGAACAGGTTTGGGCCAATTTTAAAATTCCTTTGCTATTAAGTACATAATAACTACCAGATTTGGACAGAGTTGCAGTCTCATTTTTAAGACAGCATGATAAGCATTTATATTTTTAAATACCAATTACACTCACTCCATTCTAACATTTTATAACAGACACATTAAGCAGGACTGAATTGCTATTCAAGCCACTAAAAGATCTTATAATAGCTTTTGAGTCCCAGCTCAACAGCAAGGTGGATGACATTGAAGGAATACACAGAACAAGTTTAGAAGCACTTCAAAAAATCTGACTGCCCATCATCTAGATTACAAACGCAGATTCCTTTGCGGAAGTACACTAACTTTACAAGTGCAATAGCTAAATATTATCAGCCTGACTTCAGGTATGTTAGCAACTCCATTCCTTCCACATGTTTGGAGCCTCATACATTGCAAAATGTGCCTTAGCAAGTGAAAAGACATTTTCTGACAAGACATACAAATCACTTCCATGATCAAAAGACCTTGTGCACGAAAGCTCACATAACCTAATATTCCTCAGCATTCAGAAAAAGATGTGTACTAATTTGTACTAACTAGGGAATTGATTCTCCTGCCCTGCTCATGAGCAATGTACTTGGCAAGTTACAAACAGCACATTATCTGTGGATTTAATTTTTCATGGAGGGCTGTAATCAGCACTCCCCTTACAGTGCTGTTATTCCAATGGAAAGCGCTACAAGCACGGTTAGGCATTTTGTCTCCAGATAGCACTATGGGAGGGGTATGGCTGTTACTGCACCTGCAATGCCCTCAGCAGATTAACTATTAGCTGCATCTCACATGTGCTACCAACCAGAAGTATTAACTCATTACAAAAAATAAGGGAGTCTGAAAGAGCTATGCATTTGTTCTACCAGTCTGTTAAAGCATGCTGTGCCCTGGACAGGGCTGGCTGGACTCGTTGCAATTCTTTTCAGTGAAAGATGCAAGATGTCAGAAGTGATTTTTATAGAATAGCCTCTATAGAGACCTGTTCTGGAGTAGTTAGCACCAGCCTGAAAGAATTCATCTCTGGATGTTAACACGGCATAAACAGTTGGGTTTCAAATTTTCAAAGATTCAGCAAAGCCTGGGCACCAGAGTCTTCTCCAAGACCCCTCTAGAAGAGTGTTCTTTCTAGCGCTTCTTTCGAAACCAAGGTCCCTTTTCCCATGACTTGTGGCTGCTGCCAGTGAAGGTCTTAACCAGAAATGAGCTTTGTGACTGCTTTAGCTTGCTCCTCAGCCTCCTGGGGACACACAGCCAGCACCCCACAAAACTGATGTTCAAGCTTCCAACAACTGCTCAATGCTTTGGATAGCAAGAGAAATGTACAGTTGTAGTTCAGACAAGCCTACCTCTGAGCATGTCTCCCTCCATACTCATAGATCTGAGGCATTATTTGGGTCAGGCCTTTCAAGAGTCCAGGGCTCTTCACCCCATGCAACTTCTGCTCCTTGTGGAGAAATCCAAATATTTCTCTCCCCTCTGTAAGCCACTTTCACTCTCCCTAATTTGGGTACATTAGGATGTGGGGGGGTTTTGTCAGCCTCTGAGAATGCAGACACTATCTGACCTTTTTTATGCTGTTGACTGCCATCGTCAAATGCAAACCAGCAATCTCATCATGGGTTTCCTCTTCACCTCTCCACACTAAGCCCCAAGGAACTTTTGTTGAGGAACGCCTTTTGGCCTTGACACGCATTTCTTCCTTATGTTGCCATGTGGATCCATCCATTCTCCTAAACATGTCTATTAGCCAACAGGCAGCTGTTACAAGAACATCCCTGGCCTACATACATACAAATTTGTGATCTGTAGAAAGGACTCAAGGATGGACAGCATTGCCTGGAAGTCTTGGCAACTGCCACCAGCTTCCTTTGTACAATTCCTCAGGATAGCACCTTATTTCATAGCGCTGCCATTAGCACAGTATCTTATTGCACAAAACAAGCCATTTTTGGTTGCTTATCCATACCACCTAGTGGCTAAAATGATTGATTTTTCCTTTTCTAGCTAATTCAGTGTTCACCAAAACAGAAGGAAGTATTAATTTAGTGAAAGCACACTACTAATTAAGCTCTCCTGGTAAATAAACATCATACACTGAAACATGGGGAGCATGGAAATTGCAACTAACACGCAACCCATATCACCCATATTACTTATCAGCAACACTGTTTCCAGAGAGTATTCTTGGCTTTCAGACACCTCAGAGTCAGGTTTTGCTGACTAGATGAACACCAAGCAAGCAAACACCACCGCACCACCACAGGTTAGCTGATACAGAGCAGGACTGCTGATGAGCACTGTTGCTCTAGGTGCTTCACAGTGTTGGATCTACACTGGAGCTTTTAACAGGTTGCTACCAGCATTATGTGTGAGCCACCCAGTAAATGTAAGTTCAGAACTCTTTACAACCACATCTTAACTCCCATAACTTAATTACAACCCTGGATTGTGGGTCATATAGCACCAGTAGCATTCAGCTTTTCTTTATGACCCTGAAAAAGACAGAAACGTCTTTTACTTAATAGTGAAGTGCCTAAAAGACATATCCATGCTTTTTTGGCCTCTTCAGTTTAGAGCAATTTTGTGGGAGGATTTGGTGGTCTGAATCATGAACTATAATACCAGTGATTTCATCAAATGGCAGGTGCTGAGCTAGAACCATTGGCGCTTTCCATTCCGAGTAAATTAAAAATAGTGAGGCCAGTATGGAGCAGCTACCACAGCTTGTGGCTTCCAAAAGAGAAGATTATCTTCTGTCTTTGGATGTTGAAGTCTGAACTCAATGCAGTTTCTAAAGTTTTGGCTGTATTATATAGTTTTTAAACATAAAAATGTGATTCTCAAATAGGTGTTCATACAAAACCCCAACAACTCCAGAGAACTAATAAATACAAATTTCAGAAAATATGCCAAAGTGTTGTTCGTTGTAAGAATTTCAGCTATACAAAAATGTGTTATCTTTAAGAGAGCTACATAGAGGATAACTCTAAACCAGCTCCTCTGAGATTTATTGTTCACATTCTAAACAAGACTAGGGGCCCATGTGACAAAGAAAAATGCTAGATGCAGAACTGATAAAACACTTTCCTCATTACTAATCTGCAGAGCTCTACCATAAGATGCCAGTGGAAGATACCATAGAAGCATTCAAAATAGCAGCATTTGTTTCAATGTACAGAACATTATCAGCGTTAAGGAAAAAGATTGAGTAAATGAAGTTACTTTAGGAGTTAAATCAACAGCTATTTCGACATGGAAGGAAACTTTCTTTACAGACAACTTGTTTGCAGGATGCTTACATCTTCCCCTGAAGTATCCAGTGCTGACTACCACTGCAGATAGCAAAGACTTAACGGGGACGTGGATTTGATCCAGTCCAAAGCTGAACACTCCTGAAGTCAATGCAGCTATCGCATTCAACAAAATTGTCAGACTTCATTAAATACTTTGTTTGTAAAAGGAAATCCAAGAATCTGTCTTTAGTCGTTTAGAAGAAACTGACTGAGGTTTGCTTTTTAAAAACCCACCTTTGTGTGCATCTATGTTTGCCCTTGATTTACTGCTACACATACAGAGCACTCAGGATCAGAGATCTTCTTTCTTTTCGCCCTCCTCCACAAAAGCAGAAAGCACTCACCTGGTTGCATACTGGAAACATGTTGAGATGGCTTTAAAATCCTTCTGTGTAAAAGAAGTTGCCTGAAAAATCAGGTGCTAGGCCAGGTGGCAACCCCGTAACTGCTGGGAGCTGGGTACAGGAAAAGGAATGGCACAGCCCAGCCTATGCACTTACAGCTGTGACAATGCTTTGCATTTTGATTTACAGATCTCCTGAAATGCCCATCCAACGATTTGGATGAGGGGATCGAGTGCACCCTCATTAAGTTGGCAAATGACACTAAATCGGACAGAAGCATTGATCTGCTTGAAGGTAGGAAGGCTCTACAGAGGGATCTGGACAGGCTGGATCAATGGGCTGTGGCCAATTGTTTGAGGTTCAACAAGGCCAAGTGCCAGATCCTGCACTTGGGCCACAACCCCATGCAACGCTACAGGCTTGGGGAAGAGTGGCTGGAAAGCTGCCCTGCAGAAAACGACCTGAGGGTACTCGTTAACAGCCAGCTGAATATGAGCCAGCAGTGTGTCCAGGTGGCCAAGAAGGCCAACAGTATCCTGGCTCATATCAGGAATAGTGTGGCCAACAGGAGTAGGGAAGTGATCATGTCCCCATACTCAGCCCTGGTGAGGCCACACCTTGAATACTGTAGTGAGGGGGCCAAAACTGAGCACAAGAAGGACACTGAGGCACTGGAATGTGTCCAAAGAAAGAAAACAAAGCTGCTGAAGGGTCTGAAGCACAAGTCTGATGATGAGCAGCTGAGGGAACTGAGGTTGTTTAGCTTGGAGAAGAGGAGGCTGAGGGGAGACCTTATCACTCTCTATAATTACCTGAAAGGAGGGTGTAGTGAGGTGGGTGTTGGTTTCTTCTCCCAAGAAACAAGCCATACAAGAGGAAATGGCCTCAAGTTGCACCAGAGAGGTTTTGATTGAATATTAGGAAAGATTCCTTTACTGAAAGAGTGGTCAAAATTGGAATGGGCTGCCCAGAGAGGTGGTGGAGTCACCATCCCTGGAGGTGTTCAAAAAAAGTGCAGACATGGCACTTCAGGACATGGTTTAGTAGGCATGGTGGTGTTGGGCTGACTGTTGAACTTGATGATCTTGGAGGTCTTTCCTAACCTTAATGATTCTATGAAAACATAAAGGTGTATGCTCACTCTTCCACAGTTTAAAAGCATACTGTAAATGCATTGAGTTTTGAAGAAAAGTCTCTACCCTAACTCAAGAGCCAAAGTGCTTGGCAAAGCAGGGACCATAGGTACATGTGAAGCGAAGGATTTCCCGAAGCACTCACTTTTCATTTAGCTGATGCTCAAGACGACATCAGGAATCCGCCCAAGCTTTGAGTGAGAAGCAGACACCAGTCTTGAGCAACTGCTTGAAAATACAATACACTTGAAATCCAGACAACTTCAATTCAGGCTGGTTCCAGCTGCAAAAGCCCTGGCAGGGAGACCTAGCTGGAGCTGAGCCTCAAGCAGTTTGGCAGGGGATGCTGGACACATTAAACAGGGCAGACATGTAAGGCATGCAAGCAGGTGGCTCTGGCCTTACGCCAGTGACAAAGACCCAGGCAAAACTGAAGGGGATGGGATGGGGGGGCATGCAATGACACATCAGGTGCAAACCCTGCCTTCTCTTGGGGTACCACACAGGCATTTGTGGCCCTCATGAGACTCCCCATAGGACCACAGTTACAATCTTAAAAGAGCAAAGTCCAATCACTACTTGTTCCCAGGGCAGCACCAGTGCACCTGACCTAATCTGCTGCTCATCCCCTAATCCACCTCTCCTCAAGCAATGAAAGGAATTAAGAGCCACCCTTGAAAACGAGCCAGTTGTAAAAAAGCCAAATAATTTTGTCCAACTGGTTTGTATTCGCGAATCAGAAGCTTCTCCTCCCACCACACTTCAACCTCTAAAATAAAAAGTCACCATGTGAGGTCTCTTCTTTCAGCTGCCAAATAGGGGCTCAAGATACCAAGCTGAATGACAGACAGAGAATTCCTCTCAAAGGAGGAACTGCTACAGTTTAGTTATTTGTGCTATACTTTATTCACTTTCAGACCTATTAGGACCCCTCATCTTTCACCCCATTCCAATGCTTCTGCTTTGCTAAATGTCTGGGAATGAAAAGCAAATCGAGAAGTCAGAAACAGAAGACAGATTCAGGCCCTTGTGAGCAAAATGGACAGTTTAAGCAACAGCTTGCATTTGCCATTTGTTTTTGTGCACTGCAGGCTTTTTCCCCTGATCCTGGGTAAAAGATTGGACTGTGAGAGCCCAGCTCACACCATTTTGCCTGTCCCTTTGGGAAGGACTTGGGCGGGGGCTGGCCTCTGGATGATGCCTTTTCACAGGAGGTGTTCACCCCACAACGCTGCCCACTATCTGGGAGATGTTCTTGTCCCCGGTGTCTCGCACCAGATGCTCACAATGAACACGCCAAGCTTTTCCCCTCAATCCCCCTGTGTCACCCCCAAAAGTGAGCTGCCTCCTTTGCCCTCCCTTACTAGTTTGTCAGAAAAGCAGCCTTCAGCTTCTGTAGCCTTTAGAAAACAAAAACTTCTCAGATCCCCAGTTCAGTGCCTTGAACAGTTTCAGTAAGCAAAGACAAAACCCTTAAGGGGGAGGGGTTTCCTTTCAAAAAATAAAAATTCCTCTCCCTTGTTTAAATGGTGGAAAGACATCTCTCACTAGTGTTTGCTAATGAGTAAACAAAACTAGGGGAAAAAAAACAGGGGAAAGTAAAAAGGACCTTCTATAGGATTTTATGGCCAAACGTCTAGCTTGCTACCGTCATCTTCCCCACTCTTTACAAGATCATCCTGGCTCAAACTAACCAGTTTGAAAATCTAATTTGGATTCTTAAAAGCAACTCTAATTTATCATGTTCCTTTCTAAGGTCAAATCTGTTCTGTATTCTTTTTTTCAAAGTTTTCCAGCATGGTAAGTACTGTAGCTGCATAATAAAAGGAAACACAATTCTTACTTTATGGAAAACTTCCTTGAAAAAAAAAAATAACTTTGCACTGCTGTAGCTGTTATGAATTTCAGCTTTTATAATGCACATTGGTATGCTCATTGGTTTTCACAAGAGGCTTGTACTCCTTGCAACTGCCAGACATTGTTTTTTATATATACACACACTTATACATATATATGTAACGCTCAGAGAAGATAAATCAATTCAAAAGATGTTGAAGTGTAGCAAACTTGGGAATTGTATCTTCTTAATACCAGTGCTTTGCTAAAACTTATCCTTAAGTAGAACAGTGGTTGATGGACTTTGCAGCACCATAGGATAGCTCAGGCATCTTAATTGCTAGATGTCAGTATTAGTTTCAAGTATGGCTGCTACACTGATAAATGACAAATGGGAAAGCCCAGAAAATACACCAGAAGTAATGGAAGATGAGTTTAATGCATTTGGCTATACATAGGAAGCACAAACTTCAAATTACAGATCTAGTTCTCTTCTCTAAGGATGATCTAAGCTCACAAGGGACACAGAATTCCCTGCAGACATAGAACTTATATGCTGTGGAACAGCATCACTTCTCAGATTTTGGCTGCAATTTTCAGAAAAGCCTGAGTCAATTCTAAATACCACTGAAATTAGATACATACAGATAACTTAATTTCCTTGAATAAGCAGTTGCGCAGAGCTACTAATAATTCAGGTCACTAAGTCAGTGCTGCTAAAACCTTGATACCATATTGCTCCACAGTAGAATAAACACTTGGTTTCATTGGGGAGTTATTTCTGTTCTTTTCACAGGACCATTTTTAAAACTTTTGACATAACATGGGGCTCTCAGGACCATGAATATAGCCTTACAAGGACTCAAAAAGGGGAAAATAAGATAAATTTCTTTAGAGTAGTTCACTGTAGCAGCACTGCAGGATGTTGCAGGAATAAAGGCAGTGATTTGTTTCAATGGGACATGACAGTAGTTGCTTCCCAATGGCAGAGGCAGTCTACTGCTATTTCTAAGTATATGGGATATTATTACACTCATCTCCATACCAGGGCCCCACATTGCCCACCCAAGGACTTAGACTACAGCTATTTTGAAATAAAGTGAGGTTTGACCTTGGTGACTGGATCTAAGCAGCACAGCAAGACGTTTCTTTGTCAGGCAAGTTGTTTCTCTTCAAGTAGCTTTTATCTTGCAGTATTTAAAGCTGTTTGCAATGTCAGACTGAATCCTGAGGGAGGCAGGCTAGCAGGGAAAACACAAGCAAGGTGTTTAAAAACATACAATTCACGACACAACAACACAGCTCACAGCCTAAAATTGGTCTCAGCTGTATCGAGCATAGCACCAGCACTGCCAGAGCTGGGTACATGACAAACACTCATTTCAGAATGGGCATAAACATGTGTTTGTAGGCATGATCCTTGGCACCTGGCTTACGAAATAGGGTGTGGCCATCTAGCTCCAACATTCATACACCTGTATGCTGAGTTTCAGTCAAATACCTGACCACCAAGTCCCAGTTTGATGGACTAACTACTGATCTGGAAACTTCCATTTCTAGAGGCTTTGGGAAATCTTTTATTCTCCAAGATGTTGGGTGACTACAGGGCAGGCAAGCAAAGAGGTCTTTGTGTCTAAGGTGCAAGAATTTTGCTTTCAGTGGTGCCCCATGGCAAACTCAGTCCAGAGGTTGATAGATGAAGCACAACTAATGAAGCCTTGCACCAGGCTCTCAGGCTTTTAAATTCAGCAAGCCTTTGCAGTTATGCTTTTTCCTACCCTGTTTTAAAAGTTGGGAGTGCTTCAAAATTCTTCAGCAATGAAATGTAGTGCTCAAGAAAAAGAAATCCAGCTGCAATTCTCACTCTAACAGCATGTAAGGGACACAATGAAAGCCCTCCAGGCACAGTACCCACACTACATCCCAGAACTCAACTGTCAAAATTCAGGCTAGCTCATACTGACAGGTTTCCCCGTTGGCAAATAAAATGCCAGGGAAAGGGGAATGGTTTCCTAGCCAACAGTGTTCACTAAACCAATGTTTACCTGGAGTCTTTTCTGACTCTTTAGAACAGTGCCATACTCCAATCCAAATGCAGTCAAGCTCTATTCTCTAAGATTTCCCCCAGCTTATTCATTATACCCAAGGCAACACACTCTAACAAGATGGAAACAGTCCAGCCTCCCCAAAACACACACTGCCCCAAGAGGAACTACCAGAGAAGCCTTCAGTTAGGAAACCATTTCTGTTAGTGCTTACATTGCTCCTTGCTCAGGGGAGTAGGTACATGGGTATTCATGTGCTTTCCTGAACAGGGATGGTTTCTCTCGACCAGGAGTCTCATCCTGCTTCTTCCTCCAGCAGTGCCTCTGGTTTTTGTCTTTTACTGGTTTTGACTAGGAAAAGTTTTGACTTTGATCTATTGACTGCCCAAACAGGCAGCTTCTCCACATTGGATGAAAACAGGATCTCCCACAATAGGGCTTCAACCTCACTGCAGAAAAAGGCATATGACAGAAATGACCAAAATGTGGAGTAACACATTAAGACCATTTTGGAGATGACATTGTTGAACAAGAGATTGTCATCCCCTCCCCCTGATACTGAGACCGATGATTTATCTAACCAAATTATGAATCACCGATATCTTTTCGTTGTACCAGTGTGTAATTATTCCTCAGTCAAAGCAGTTCCCTGCATCTGTTCATGGACATTTGGACACATTTTGACACTTCTGAAGGCAAATAGACACCAAGAGATGACATAAGCCTGTCCAATAACATGCTGCTTTCCACAATAGTCACGACAAGAGAATTATAGGCTGTTATTCTGGTTTTGCTGGCTGGAATGTTTTTAACTACTTCTTATTTGTTTAAAAAACAATAATCCTCCATTTTAAAGATTCACAGAGCAAATAAGATGACTTGTTATTCTGAAAAGAAAATTGCCCTGCAGACGTAGATGGTCATGCAACCAGTCTGGGGTGACAGCTGGTATTTAAAAGGAAAATTAATTCTTCTCAGTCTGTCAAAGCAGGAACCTCATCTTCCAAAGGAAGTGTGAGATTGCTTAAGACCCTGCATATTGTGAAGTCACTGACAAGAAGAAGAAATGAGTGAGGTGAAGCTAGAAATCATCTTTCCTCACGAAAGCTGCAGCTCGCTTGCAAGCCCTGCTCCCACATGCCTCCGGGGGTCCTCTATAGGGTAGCAGAGGAGTAACACTCACGTAACAGTGGTGACAGTCCAACAAATCCTAGGGAGATAGTGTCTAACTGTACGATAAAGGCTCACACTCAGCTCCTGCTCACACTCACCCTGGAGTGTACTCTTACAGTCTGCTTTTAACCCAAGATATATCTGCAAAGATGAGAGAGCGAGGCTGTTCAGAGTCATGATTGCTCCTCACTGTGCAGTGCCACCGGTAACTTATTTCACTCCAGAGCACAGCTTATCCTCCACCACATTCCCCAGCCTGCTGTCGGGGGGCTGCTCAGTGAATGGTCCCCGTTGGGTGCCTAGGAAAACCAAAACCACTGTGTGCGCTGTGCTGCGCATCCCATGTTCTGCTCCACTGCCTTTCCCGTCCAGCAAGGACAACCTCATACACAGCCCCTGCACAGCATAGCAGCAGCACCCAGGGATACATCCCCAGCAGCATCTGGGGAGGGCCTTCATGCTGTATGTACCAAAAAAGATACTCTAAATAGAATTTTCTAAGTTATTGGCTCATGTGTATTTGTGACACTATGCTTGGGTTCTCTGTTTGAGGAGTATTTAGATCGCTGAGGCAAAGGAAAGAAAAATAGTAACGTAGACATTACTTATATAGGGGGCTTTGTTTCAGAAAGAATTCAAAGCAGAATTATTTCAAAAGATGTGTTGGGACAGCCTTTAGCTGAAGTACATTGATTTTTTTCCATGCATTTCCAGGCAGAAACTCCCGTATTTCAAGAGCTGCCCAAATATGTATATGATCATCTCCAAATCATCAGCCTTTATATTTCTGTTGTACAGATAAACCTCCACTACTACCGTAGTACCTCATGTTGTTTCCATCCTCCCACAGCCCCACAACATAGGAAAGCACTACCAACCAAATTAGAGATGAACGTGAGGTCCAGAGAGAAACAGGGCAAGCCCTTAAGACCAGTCTGCAGCCAGCTTGGCAGACACCACGCAAGAAGCAACCCAGCAGAGCTGGGCACCAAGCATTAGGCACACATATACTGAGGTATGCGTACTAACACTAGCTTACACCAGCCTTCCCCTTCAAGTAAAATATCAGTTTAGTCTTCAGGCTGTATGCTTTGCCATAGTGGGATTTTCACCAGGAAAGGAGGCTATAAGCATACGTACAGACATATAGGATGCATACAGGTAACAACATCCGATTTCAAAAACACAATAGACAGCACATAGCTTTAACTTGCCAAAGGCCTGCCATAGACCACACCGCATGCTCCTGCCAAACTGATGATCTGGATGCAAATCATGGGCTCTGACTGCAGATGTTAGGAGTGCACCATTCCTAACAGATGCATAATCTGATTAAATATGAAATGCAATGATATTGTCAAAACCCATTAATCACTCTTTCAAGACACATTAATGTAGGCTTTACTGACAGCTGTGATGATTATCCTGTCTCTGCAGGTACTGTTGCTCATCAAAGTTACCCATTGGGTCTCAAACAAGAAAAGATACTCAGTATGCAGAATATACTTAAGTGCACTGTACAGATATTTCCATCATAAAAAGTGTTTGTATCACTTGTGTTCCTGCAGCCTTCTCTAGGTTATCATCTGATTTCTATGTAACTCTCCACATCTGTGCCTTGTGCAAAGATATTGATAACTTGTCAAAAATACAGAATTCAGCAACAAACTGCAAACATGGCAGGTCCATGTATTAAAATACAGCTCCATACATACAGCTCCTTAGGGGATATTCTACGATCTCCCTGCATAACTGGGGGAAACCTACAGGCACCTGAAGCAGAAGGAAGACTGGGCTGAGCACCTTGCACCTGCGGAGTGCATTGCACAGAAAGGACTCCCCATGATTAGGGCCCAAATAACAGGCAAAGAGTTTCAGAAATAAACACTTACATCCAAACCCCATGTTTAGGTAACCAACCCTTGATTTTCAAGGCTTTTCAAGTATCTGTTGACCTCCATGACAAATGCTGGTGCCTGGATTCTATCAATAATTAGCCAGTACAAAACCCGAGTTTAGTTCTTAACACTTCAAAGCACTTGTTTTGTCTTCCTGTGCTTCAGTCTGCCAATGCTCATCCAGAAGGAAGAGCTTTCCATAGTTTCTATAGGTCCTATCTTGTTCCCCCTCCACACTATGCTCTTCAGAACCACCCCTTTGCCTCTGTGCATACAGCTGCAATTCTTGTACAGAAATACAAGGATAGCAACTTAGGTGCATCGAGGTTTAGTAAACACCACCTGCTTGCATCCCTTCCCTGCTGCACCAGCATCTTGAGATTGACCCTGCTGCCTCTGCTAGCAAGGCAGGATGCTCTAAGCTTCTGCTCTTCAGGCCTGGGACCAATAGAAGAGGAGCATAGCATGTAGAGGACTTCATAGGGCTGCTGTGTCAACTGAGATGGCCTCTCCTTTAACAGTGGCATCCAAGTATTTGGCTTCTCGGCCTAGGAATTAAGTCTGCATGCACTCCCTTATTTTATCTCAGTGGGTCCAAAGGACACAAGCTGTGAATCAATCTTACATCCATGCAAGTTTCCTTTATTCTAGCCTCCTATGCCCTTAATGCATCTACCACTATAAGTCAGTCATTGCCAAAGTTATCTGCTCATTTATGCACAACTGGAATTTATTTCTACATCTGATTTTAGCATTTTCTCAGCTTCATTTCATTTATTTGATTTCAGCCTTGTTATATGGCTTTCTAGACCTTTGAATTAGTTATTTTGGCTTCAGTGCAAGAGAAAGAGCAGCTCCCAGGGCCACTAGGCATTAGGAAGACCAACAGGAGATAGTCTTTAGTAACAGCTGAGGGAACAGATCCAACTGGTTGGCACAGTAGGGATATGCCCATTTACTGTTCAAGAGTTTGGCCATGACCAGCTACCAAGGAAGAGAAATGACTCACTTACAGAAACGACCAACTGCGGTGTTGGGGAAAGGGTAATAAAGGCCAGTGCACATTCACAAGGCAAAAAAAGTTTTGGCAAATTTAACAGTAACAAAGTCTAGTGGCTACCAGTAAGTTACCATACCAGACTTCCCCCAAGAAGATAATGCCAAATGAAAAAGCACAGAAGGATAAAACCAGGATGTATCAGGTCACAGCAAGGACTAATGTCCCATGACAGACAGTGGCCATACATGGATATCTGCAAACATAAGAGGTTAAAACTGGAGAGCAAAGTTGTTACTTCCCAGCACACCAAAACGTTGTTTCCCATTCTGCGCCAGAGGCAAGGCTCCGTTTAGTAGCCTGCAATGCCTTTTTATTCCATTAATTTGTCCAGTCACACCTTGAGCTCATATAAGCTTTCAGCATGATGTACTTGCCAGAGGAGATTGCACAACAGCTTAACTACCTGTTGCATGACAGATTACCTCCTTCAACTCATCCTGCACACCTACTAGCCACCTACTAGGTTACCACAGTGCCTTGTAGCTCTTGTGCTAGAAGAGGCAACATCCTACCCCTATTTCCAGTCATGACTATGGACCTGTCATATCTCCAGTCACTTTTCCATTGTTATTCAGTCATTGCTCAGTTATTAAAAAAAATACTCCATCTCTTTTGTTGCTCTTATTTCCACTGTACTTTTCTTCTTCCTCCCACCGCAGCCATCCTGTTGATCTACACCTCCATTCTGCAATTTACAGGATCAAATAGAGGATAAATTAAAAGCCTGACAGCTTCAGAGGGGACCAAGATTGGCAAAGCAGCCCATCATGTATTGTTGATCAGAGGAATACAGTTTATGTTGAAAGTCTTCAAAGCAAGGATTTTTACTATATATTCGCACAGTACTTGTCTCAGTGGGGCCTTGCCCTATCTAGGACTCATGGGTGTTATCCAAACAAATAATTAATAAATAGCTCAAATAGGTAAAACAGTGCTAGACAGGCATTTAAGGAGAACAAACACTTGTAGTTGCAGGCTTCCAAGTATGCTAAAACAAGCATTAAGATGGTGATCAGTGAAGGAAAGGAAACAAGCATATTTTGTAAAGTGACATGGCTTTTGGCCTTGAGAGATGTCTCAGGTGAGCAAAACCAGAGTAGTACCTGCATATAAATATATATGCACATAATTTGCATACATGTATATCAGCATATAGCAGCAAATGAAGACAGCAGAGTTTTGTACCATGCAGGCTGGAAAAAAATTGTTATAAGGAAACAGTCTTTCTGCACTGCCTCTTAATGCAAGACCATGAAGGCTTGAGGGAGGCAATGCTATGCAGCAGTGTCAGAAGCAGGCTGCAGAGGCTTCGCGTAGGTAGACACTGATGCACTGACAAGTTAATGGGGACCAACAACAGCCCTATTAGCCCTATGGATTTATGAGAGGATCACTAGAGCGAAAACTAACAAACCTTGCTGTACAAAAGCCTAGCGATATTCACTTTATACTGAACTCATTGTTATTTGAGCTTCTGTTTGCCTACATGATCAGAAGCAGCATTCTGGACTGTGGTTCAAAACCACTATAGAAACTGTTACCTGACACACTACAGCCCGAGGAATTCCTAACACCACCTTGTCGGTAAACACCTCTAATGGTGTTCCACAAGAGCAGACTGAAATCCATGTAACAGAGCAAATAGAAGCATAATAAAGTCACTGAATATGAAAAAAAGTTGAAACAGAAACATAGCATGTTAGAAAAATGGATTATTTTTTTTTCCTTAGAATGGATCATTTTGTCCATTGGGGAATATTGACAGAAATCTGCCCTTCTAGGCTACAATCTGAGCCATGGCCATGCTTCACGGGAACTGTTCTTGTAGAGGTTTTTCTTTTTTTTTTTAAATTATGCCTTCCCCTTCCGACATCCTTGCCAGCCATCTCTCTCCCATTAGGTTTGCTGCAACATCCCCTATATGCTCCTTTACTAGTGGCGCAGAGGGAGCAGTTTCTACACCTAATGCTATGTTTAATGCCAAGCATCCCACATCACTGGACAAGGAAGCTCTTCATCTCCCCAAGCAAAGTGTAATGGGCTCTACAGCCTAGATTTCTGATCAGAAATACATTTCATGAATAATTTTTTAAAAGCAAAGCCAGTAGAAAAACCAAAGTTAATGCAATAGCAAAAGACAATCGGTCTTCAGCAGAAAGCAGAACCTTGCAATCAGTACAAGGGCATTCTAAAAGCTGAAATACCTCAAAGGAACAAGTCAGTGGGTAGTCTCTAAAATGAGTATTACTTAACAACATTAACTGGCTGGAGATTTAAGCAGTGGTATCAACATCTTATGACAAAGTAGTAATGGTATAAGTCTTTGTAGATGGAGCTGACCAACAGTGCTTACTGTTTTCACAGGTACCCAGGGAAGCCATCCCATTTGAAACTCAGGTCTTCCTGCTTCTTCAGCACCAGGGAGGATTTCTGCTCCCTGTAGCATTCGGATGGTGCTGCCTCCCTCTGCACGAAGTAATCCCTGTTGTAATTTTAGTGTTGCTCTGGAGCAGCGTTGGCAGCTCACAGTATTGCTCAAGGCATAACTCAACTCTAGGCTTCCTCAAAGGTGTTCACTGAAAGTCCCCCTTTCAGTGAACGGCTGGCCCAGAATCAGAGGGCTAGTGCAGAAGATGTCTGCTTTTAGCTACCCACCCTGAAAGCGCAAGAATACTGGGAAGAGAAGGACATTTATTCCACATTGAATTACTGGAAAAAATTCCAGGATAGGACATATTTTTGACCTACGTGGCAATAATCTGAAACAAGCCTAAGAAATCACAACTATAGTCAGGTCCTCATCCCAAAAATGCTTAAACCCCATTCTTATTTACACTGAGACTATCTTTTAGCACTGTTGAAGTATGAGGCAACTGCTCTCCCCATGAGAGGACCCCAGAGCAACCCACTGTCACATGGGGAGTCGTGCTTGTGTTTTCTAACACATTCATGTCTTTTAATGAAAACATGGATTTCTTATTATACCAACATGAAAAAGATAAGCTTCCCCACCAGTTGTCACTTACCTAGAGCTATTGCCACCAGTCTGCCCCCAGCTCCCTTTTGCTCCTGTTAGCTGATTGTCGCTCCTGAACTGGGCTGCAGAGAGAGTTTGGTCTCTATTGCTTGAGGAGCTACTAGCTCTTAGCAAACATGCAGGGCTGGTTAGGCGAGCAGTGAGCTCTCCCCTGCCCTTCCAGAGGAGAGGGAAGGAACTGCAGACTGAAGCGCAACCCCTGGAGACAGCAGGATTGAAAACCAAGACTGATTCGCGGCACACTGCACAAGCCTGTAATGCTCAGAAGTGTGAGGACTTCTCATCACGACTCCACAAGTTTGTTTGGCTTTCTGCCTTCAGAGTTTCAACTTATTTCCACCACCACCAGCTGCAAAATACCTCACCTTGGAGGCCTAGAAGCACCACCCTCTTGGCCAGAGGAATGCCTGATGGGGACACTGAAAGTCAGGTTTAGACTTGCACAGAGCCCGCTTGGATTAATGTAGCCAAACCAACCACTACACATATCCCAATACAAAATGCCGGAGAGTATACTGGAGATCATCTTCCCAACATGAGGAGGAAGAACAGTTGCTATTTTTGGTTAGTAGAGACAAAGCACCAATTTGCGTGTGCACATACTGTTTCATACCAAGGAACTGTTTAAGGTTATTAAAAGAAACAAATATCACATTTTAGTGGGCAATTAGCAGCACTGGTGCCTGTTACCCTGCAGGGGCCTGATGAGATACCCTTTTCAATGCATTGCTATTTAACAGCATGCTTTACTTTTTCTAGAAATGGAAAAGCAGTTGCCTGGAGTTGGTTTTGTACAGGCCCATAGATAACCTAGTCTAAGCCCCTCAGCAGTCACTTGGCTCTTACACACAGCTACAGCAACGAGCACTTAACACAGGGATATTTTCTCTGGAGCTTTTGCAGGAATTGCACACATCAGACAGACAAGGCTGCTACTTCATCTGCAGCAGTATTTCAAGGGATGGAATGAGAGTATCCTAGTTAGACGCTAATACTTATTTGTTGAGAGTATTTCTTGACTACCTTAACTTGTACAATACTTGCCAAGTATTTCCAGTTGTTGAACATACAAATATTCATACTTTGCATTTAAAGTCACTGGTGCAACTCAAGACTGCTTATGGTTAAGTATTACTTATATGCCTGGCCAAAAACCAGGGTGAGAGAACTTAGTATCTGCAGGCTGGAATCCTCCCAAATAAGTGTTTGCAGAAGCTCACAGTAATGTCCGTTACTTCTAAGCAGACGATGACGTCCTGAAAAGCACTGCACATGAAATTTTGATAAGAAACCTTGGCCATAGGTGGAACTGAGAATATTGAGTTGACTATGCATAGAGAATTGCTTAGATAATAAATTTCAGTACCATGCCGCATTTCATATAGAAACAATCTAAACGTAAGCAATTATCTGCCATTTGTTGTAATCTGTAAAGTTAGTATGGAAATTTGGAGCTTTCCAATTTCCATCCCAAGCCGAAAGTCAGTAAGAATTATTGCAATGGTAAAAGACCAGCATTGTTTCAGACTTTGAATCATGCTCTAACAATGCTATTTATTTGCATAGTTATTCAAAGGTATTTTCAATGATGGTTGAATATCAAGGAACCCTCAAACACATGTATTTTCCCCCTCCCTATCTTCACCTTTCTAAGAGCACAAAACCCTTCCACTGCATGAGGTAGGGACACAAACCTATGATATTTGAATACTGACTTTGTCCTCCATCAGGCCACTGTAGTCTTGTAAAGGACTAATAGAAGAAACATCTATGCGTGAGCCCTCTTGCCTTGCTGATCACCAGAAACATTACTTTATTACAAAAAGAGGCATAACCCTAGCATGGCTCAGGATAATGGCACTGTGAATAGCACCGCTGGAGAGTGAGACAAAGCGGACACTGAGCTTGCCAGCCTTTTCTCGAGCATCCTTAACAGCCCAGATGTCTGAAGATGATCATGGTAAAGAGAATATAGGGAGAACCAGTGATAACACCATCTTCCACTCTTCCCTGTCATGGAAGAGTCATTTCATTATACTAGCAGCTTCTGAGTCATTCTCCAAGAGTGATTTCCCCCTGTGGAAGATTTTAGTCTTTTTCCCATATCAGACATTTAATGTACTTACACAACCAGTTCCAAGAATTGGCATGTAACCATAATTCTTTCACATGCAGAAATATCCAGGCTTCCAGTGTCTATTGCAAAAAAAAAAAAAAAAAAAAAAAAGAAAAAGAAAACACCTAGGAAGTTCTACCTGTGAATTGTAACACTGGTACTCTGGGCAGGGACCACCTCCTCGTGGCACAACAGCCAGCACCCAGTTGAGGGATGGCTCAAGAACTCGCTCGCTTCTTTGGAGGTGACTCACCCAGTTACCAGGTGACTCATTCCAGGAGGGCAGAGTGGTGCAACTCCCTCACGGACCTCAAACTCTGAAACAAACCTTTAGCAGCTACATCCAGCCTGAACATAGCTTACGAGCTGAAAAAAATATCACCAGCTTAGATACTTCGATTTTCGTTCACCCTCCTGGAAGCTCACTACTCACTACTCAAATACAAAGGGTCAAGGAATCCAAGGCATACACCAGTTAGCTTAATCTTTTCTTATAGAGACAAAACCAGAAATCTCATGAATGTGAGAACTTTTATGCACTTGGTAACATTTATCATGCCCTAGCACAGGAGGAAGGGCTGGCAAAGGAGCAGGAAGCAATGTTACACTTAACAGATTTGTTCTGGCTTGCACCTCAGCAAAAAGCCTCTTCCACAGCAGGAGGCTGCTGAAAATTCCAGCAAGTTCAAGACAGAGCAGTGAGAACAAGGTGATATTTTCTTCCCACCCAGAGAAATACTGACAGGATCAAAGTATTCTGCAAATCCCTGCATCTCAGGGGGGAGAACAAGAAAATCCAGAAATAGTTGATGCTAACCTGCTTATGTAGTAAATCCCACCGGAAACATTTTTCTGACCATTTTAAACAAAAACCTGCTCTGGGATCAATTTGCAACAAGCTGAAGAGGAGGACAGGTGCTGCCATAATCACCTGGGTGCAGAACAGCACAGAGCTGCTATTTCTCCATTGTGCCTTACTGACCCACGTATGGGATCCCACATGGACTGTCCGTCAAATCCCAGGACTTAGGCTAACTTTTATGAAAGCATTTTACTGGCTGGATTTGAACATACTTAAACATTTTGTGGAATCTGTGTAAACCATACTGATGCACAGCATGAGAAAATGAATCTATTATTTACCCCATATCAAGACGAATGCAAGTAAGGTTTATAACAGGAGCTATCTTTCAAATATCAAATTCAACACATAACTGTCACAGAAAAACAAATATCCTACGCACCATAATGCCCCTCCCCCCATGTGTGATAGTTAAAATCTGCTTAAAAGCAGGGCAAGAGTTGGAGCAAAATCCGTGCCAAGTGTTGGCATTGGCAGAGTACAGTTCCTGGAACAACATTGCATAAGCAGGAGAATTACTCATAGGAGATAACATGGTCTGAATTTTTATTTTTCTGGAATTTGCTGAAATGCACAGCTTGGAGCAGAGAAGCCAGTCTGTCGATGTGTGTGACAATAGTTGGGAACGTTGTCTGTATTTTCAGAGACAATATGCTGTCCCTTTCAATAGCATCAGCTCTATATCTCCATGTAATCACTCTAGTTTAAAATTAGAACAGGAGCCTGTGGCCAGAGAGTTTTAACACTTCTGCAGCACTTAAACAGTCAACATTTGGGGGAAAAATGATCAGGTGATCCATAGTGCATGCACTTTGCTAGCTGTCAGGAGGTTAATGGTGTGCCTCAAGCACAAGGCTAAATTAGGATGTGAACACCTTAATCTACAGTTGCAAATGCTGACAGCAATGGCACTTCATCAACTATTTTTGCAGTCTTATTTGCTGCATATCTCCCTGATTTCTCAAGCCTGTGCCACCAACCCTCCCTCATCTCCACATAAATTAGCTAAATGACCTCTTGCAGCCTGCTTGAAATGAAAATTGTCATCTGAAGGAGAAAATAGCTGTTCTAAATGTTTGCAGGGAATGGAGAGGGTGTTGAGGATTGCAAGCTTTCCTGCAATACAAAACCTTCAAAAAAAATCATGTGTCAGAAGTTAGTCTTATCTGATAATCAGAGCCCAGAAATTAATAGTCTTCCCTCAAAAAAGCAGATCCCTTTATATTTGCATTTAACATTTTTACGTCTGTAATGCATTAACAACCTATGGATCTTGTTAAAGAACGAACGTTGTTGTATCAGAGCTGGAATTTACCTGTATTTGTCACATGTGCCTTATAACACAGATTATTCTGTGCCATACTGCTAAAGAAAACTGATGGATAGAGGCATTTGAGTGGCCACCATAAATGCACTGATACTGTGCTCTTAAAAGCT
>NW_009258755.1:3006324-3030462 GCF_000687185.1 Egretta garzetta
CTTACACCAGCACTGTTTGCAGGGGAAAGATACTGAAATCAGAAAACAGAAATTAAAATATTGGCCACAAGTAGAATAATAGCAATTCTCTAATTTTCTACATGTACCCCTGAGAAGATTAAAGGACAGCAACAGAAACTAGTCTCAGTGAATTGACCTGGGAGTGAATTATTCCCTCCAGGACAACTGTCTCTGAAGACATAGTTAGCACAGCAGATAGGGGGAAGTTTTAGCTAAAACAGGGAGGTTCCCGATTACCCTATTGCAGGTCCCATGGCCCATCAGGCAGGGAAGAAAGGGGGATATTCCCTCCCTCCACCTGCTCTTACACAGCTCAAGATGCCAGTGGCCTCCTCCACTGCCAGGGCACAGGACCAGCTCATGCTTAGCTCCCTAAGGGTCAGGACACTGGGGTCTTTCTGGCAGAGTTGTTCCCTGGGTGATCAGGCACAGCCCATATCATTGCCAGGGACTCCTCCTCCACCAGGCAGGACTTACCATTTATCCTTGATGAATTACACCACGGTCCCTGGAAGCCCATTCCAGCCCCTCTGCACAGCGACTGTGCCCTCCAACTAGAGGTCATCTGCAAACTTAGCACCACTGTGCTCCATCCCCTCTTCCAGGCAATGGATAGAGGAGCTCAGCAGCACACATGCCTGTACAGACCACATGGTATTCCACTTGTCACCAGCTTCCAGGTAGATTATAAGGCACGAACAACAATTCATCTCAGATTTAAGAGATCAAAAGCAGTGTTGAAGGGGCAACACTAGCCTTCAGGTCTGGTAGATAAACCATTTGGAAACGTTAAAGAAAGCATCACTTCTCCCACACCTCTTCACAACTGAGAAGGTACACAAGTGCTGCCAAGAACCCTGTTACTCATTGCAGGAGTAAGCTGCCATTTCACCTTCACCCATGGGGCCAAAGATCCGTAAAAGTCTTTTTGGTGATCTTACTAACACCATTACTAAGTGTCTGTACATGTAGGAAGGTAAAAAGGAAGGAAAAGAAACAAAAGGGAAAGTAGTCCATTCATCCAACTATGCTTCCATCCCCACAGTTAAGACACTCATCGTCCACATACCTAAACTGTGACCATGTTATCAGGAAGTCTCATAATAATGCTATCCCAACTGTGATGGAAACTCAGAAGAGAAAATTTAAAGATGCATCAGCTAATAGATCTTTCAAGAGGCCAGAAAGGCATCTCCAGGCGATAGCATGATATGAAGATATTATCTCCAGAGAAACATCCTTACGAAGAGAAGAATAATGGAGGAAGGTTGGAGAATACATGTCCACTATTTCAGGGCAAGCTATTTCATTATTCCCCAGGCTCTGTGAAGCTAAGATCTGAGCCTTTAAACAGTGCATGATAGAGTTGAGGCAGAAGAGCAAGAACGCAGTTTATTCGTTTATAAGAAAGCCTAATGAGAAGGCTAGGACAACAGGATATTTGCACATCATCTACCCAATATGAAAGGACACTTGAAGCACACACCCTGCACCACCTGAACAGATGTCCCAGCTGCCTCACCTCTGCCTCTGCTACTCACTTGATCAGTTCACTTACAGGCGAGATTATTGCACACCTTCTTGCAGCAGCTGAAACACTCAGCTGAGAAACATCATGGGTGCCTCTCCATGTTAGATGCATAAGCAGGAAAATGACTGCTAGAAGGTAATACAATCAGAATTTAAAATGACCACACACACACCCTGCCCCCCCCAATTCCTCAATAACTCTACCAAATATTTGGAAGTCTAGCAAATTGCAAAAACTAATTGCTGCAGCAGGTTGCAGCTTTGCCTCCCTACTTATTTCTGCTTCCTCAGAAGTAAGGGAGGCTACAGAGCAGGCTGCATGGACACTGGGTTTCTCTCCAGACAAAAGATGGATGTCTTCTCTGGAGACATATAAAGGGGCACTATTGCCCTGAAAATCCAAGGTCCAGGGAGAGGACACCCTACACACTGTAAAGTCATATGAGTTGTCTAAGCGGATCCCAAAGCCTGTTCTTCCTCTTTGGCAGAGACTTTTGAAGCCATTACACAATGATAAATACACAGTTTCAAAATTCCCACAGAGAAATAAATCCCGAAGAAAGGGACTGCAGCATTTTTAAGGGTGGAGAATTTTGTGCTGTATAACACATAATATAGCCATTAACTTTTTTATATATATACTGTGGATTGCCCCTGTAATCCTCTTATGCAGTTTTATGCAAACTGTGTTAAGCTTCATTCCTAGCTGAGTGATAGAACCAGAGACAATGAAGAAAGGAAAATACATGTGTACTCAGGGCCACCTTTGTTCAGAAAAGCCATTAAGACAAGGTTGTTAAGCAAGTACTTACAATTATGTCTGAAGTTTCCCTTCAAATAATGCTTTTCTAGATTGGAATGGAGTCAAACAAGAAACAGTATTCTTGTCCTGAGATCCTAAGTGTAGCGTGGCCCAGCAAAGATTAAACTGTCCTGCAAAGGAAAAATTTCTAGCATAACTTTAGAGTACTTCCTCCAAAACTAATTCAGTGCTAAGTTGCCTCTTTTTTTTTTTTTTTTTTTTTTTTAAAAACCCACACTTGCCACAGGGCTATTGCTAGCACCTTTTGCACTGAGATCCTCTGACTCACAGCAAATCAGCTCAGGCAGCCCTGACCTCAGCCTTCACTTATTTTCAGCAAACGTTCATGAGTCAGTGTTCCAAGATCCCATGGGGGCTTCCAAAGGGACTGGCTCTGCACTGTCACCAGTTCTGTCCTCCAATTTCAGCAGACACCTTAGAGGGACCCATGTATTGGAGGAATATGGACAGTGAATCCCATGGCTTTGTCACTGCCCCAGAGCCTGGTCAGGTGCCTCAAGACTCACCACAAACTCACAAGTTTCCCACAGATGCAACAAAAGGGTGAGTTTTCAGAGAGGTGAAAGATTCAAGTCAGCCTAAGCAGCAAGGAGTGTTATATCCAGTATTTCCCAGTGTAATGGTGAGGAGCTTATTTACATTAGTTATTCAGAGTGCAAACCACAGGCAAACATCCCACAGCAGGTTTGCTGAGCGTTTTAGCTGCAGGAGAAATTCTCATCTCTTTGGTGATTGTAGACCAGCAAGCAGATGATGTAAAAAGATAACTTTCATTATTACAACAGAATGTTTTTTCATAGCAGTTGTTACCCCATTTGGAAAATACTGCTTGATATCCTGTAATCCCTCTGCATCTGTCATTTCAGTTTATTAGTTCCCCAAGTATATTCAAAGCTGTAAATGGAGAAACTGAGCTGTCCGGGTTTCAATTTGAAGATGGAAGCCAACTGACAAAATACCATGTAGCTGTTTCAGTTTAATAATCCCACGTGGACACATGATGCATCTACTATTCCTTCAGAAGCTTATTTCCCAAACTCAGTTATGCAGATGGTAAAATCTGTTCTTTGAGGGTCAGGATTAAAGCCAATGGAAAGTACCACATAATTCATTGAGGAAAAATAGCTATTACCGCTACCTGGAAGGTAATATCTATTTCCAATAGAAAACATCCTACATTATATGACAGCTAACATTTTCCAAAACCTTCCTAAGCACCTAAACTTTAAAAATAATCTAATTTCAGACACTGCACAGAAGCAGCAAACAAGCACAGTTCAATATAACCACAAATGCTTTCCAGACTATGTAATCCAAACAAGCAGATGCTCCACATGAAGAGCATTATCTCCCCTTCGAATCCCAAGTGCCCCAGTACCCAAAGCAGGACTTAGGCGCCCAGTCTGCCAAAACCCAAAAGTCAGTGAAGAACTTCTGCATGTGCCAAAGCTTCCCCAGCACAAGAAACCAAACACCTTCCCTGCCCAGACTTCACAAGAACTCGGCATAGGCGGAACGATGCCTACATCCTGTGAAAGACCCTGGCCTCCTCACTATAGCCAGAGAAGTGGACATATCGTCCAGGGCTTGCTGATGTGAGGCATAAATCAAGCAATGCCATTGATCTAACAGCTGCACTGGAAAAAAAAAAAATAATGCAGGCACCTCTATGGCATCTTTATAGCATGCCAAACGCAGCATATGTAAAAATTGGCTAATGGTCTAAACCCAGAAAAATATTATCCCAGTGTGTCTTAGAATAAGTTCATAATATTTATTACTTTGGAAATTATTAATTCATACAGCTGGTGCACTTTACTTTTACTGGGAAGAAGCAGCATTTAATTTAACCCTAACATTAAAATATACTTGTTAAAGTAGCAGTAGTGCATGGTTGAAGACAAATGAATTTAAACATGAGGATGACTCTATAAAACATCAGAATCACCCTTCCAAAACAAAAAATACTTTAAGGACATTTAGGTCTTTAAAAACAAAGTTATTTAGTGACTTAAAACATCTTGGTCACAATAAAATGGAATTCTCTGGCTCGGCTGCATTTGCACTATTTATATACCTGCAAAACAGGCACAGGCCAAACGAAGTTCCACTTTTTGGTATTCCCCTCATCTACAGAACTGGCTAACACTGTTTTACCTGGAGGCATTTGCAGTCTTAATAAGGGGCATAGTGAGCTAAAAGAAGTATGACCTGCTCATGGAAGCAAACTGTGATTATCAAAGGGAAAGCCACAGGGCATTCATCGTTAAAAACTGAATTAACAAGGCATTCTGCATTTCCTCCATAGAATTTTCTTTGAGGGATGCTCTGGATTCAGGAGCGTAGTGGCAAACCTTCCAAAGCACATCCAGACCCACATGTTGGCACGGTGCCACACCAAGGCAGGCACGTAGCACTTGCCAGCAAGGAACAGAACACCACAAGACAAGGCTTTGAAGTCTTTCTCAAAATCTGGACCTTGGCCAATCTGTCCAGGTAAACCAAACACTGCTTTGAGCAGCAGGCCAGGGAGATCCTCCATACAGGCTACCGTCAGGCATACTTGCCTCCTACCCTGTCCCAGGGAGCCCAGTTTGGGCAACAGGCCAGTACTTTGTCAGGTCTCAGTAGGGAGAGGCAGAAGCTTAGTGCGAGTTTTCCCTTATGTTACAGCATTCATCTGAACACTCATTTCCACTAGCTAGTTTAGAGTCTGCCAGCTTTTTTGCTGATTCTTTGTACAATCCACCTTTTTCCCCCCAAAGTTAACACGCTCCACACAGACCTTTTTGACCAGAAGGTATTGTGTTTTTAATCTAAATTCTCTGTAGAGGGACACATGCTATCAATATCTTTGAGCAACTCCCCACCGCAGTCAGCAGGGAATTCTGCTCGGAAAAAAAAAAAAAAAAAATCAATGGCACAACCAAGCCTATGGTTGTTGGGACTTTGTTTTATATATTGTGTTATAGCTTTTAAATGAATCCTGGCATTGATCCTTAGAAAAATTAATGAAAAATTAAATGAAAAGGAGAAAAAGATGACAAAATACTTGCTGCAGTCAAAATGCTGGTAAGGGCAAAGACAGTAACATATTGTGCTGGTAGAATATTAGATGTAGAATCTTGATAATGTCATAAAATAACTTTGCTGTAAGCCCAGCAGGTGTTAGTAGGGTCTGTCTGCATCATCTGATTATTTATTGTAGAAGCAGCCAAAAAAGCAGAGTAGGGCTACCACTATCAGAAGCGAAGGACTACAAAAACCTGGCCAGAGGGAAGATGTTCAACAGCATGCAAAAGCCTTCAAGCACACCTTTACCACTAAAAGGAAAGGGACTAGCTCTCTTAAATCCTTTAAGCACTTGGACAACTTTACCTATTAGGTGCAAAAAACCTAGTGGAGTGCAGAAGCTTTGCCAACATGTACCAGCCCCACTAACTACAAAAAAAATCCATTTTTTTTACTAGCTAAGAAGCCACCCCCACCTCTCCAAGCTTTAATGGAGTTGTGATTAATTGCACCAAAGTGGATCTGGCCCAGTCCTTTCAATGCAACACTATTGATTTACTCCTGCAGCACAAGTAGCCCACCAGATTTTGACATTGAAATATGATCTCCTTTAATGACACCCTCTCTTAGTAATATCTTCCAGCTTTCTCTGTTATTCATTCTGGGATTTAGATTTAATTTGGGTGCTGTTATGTTGCATATATTTTTATTGTGCTCTGTTTACAAAATGATTCTTGCAATTAATTACAGTAATGAGATTATGGCTAAAAGACTCACAGAATGCTGATTAGATAATTAATGATTGGTTGTTGTTTGTAGCATTTTATTGAATGTACACTCCAGGTCGGTCTCTCCCCTTTCCTTTTTTGGTCTTTCTTGCCTGAGTTCTAATAGGTAATTGAATAAATGATTAGTGGGAAAGTAGATTACATGAATCATATTTAACCCCTCAGCACTTAGACAGAAATCCAGAGCAATATAATGTGAGGAATATAAGAAATCAATTTCTTTGGTATTTTCATTGTAGTAATTACAGTCTGAAAATAGTTTTAAATCAGACATTAGTTCAAAATTGTCAAATAGGCTAGACCTGACATAAGGAGCCTCCCTGCAGGAGCAAGTGATGTTAGATTTGCTGCCTGCCAGCGAGGACAGGACTGAGCATCCTGCCAAGGGGCTGGACAGGACACCCCTGTCTGTCAGGGGTGCCCTCAGCAGAGCTTGACCATGCAATCTAGTGTGGCCAAGTCTAGAGTCAAATGGCTGACCTTGGAAAAAAATTTCCTTTCAGGGCCTGGGAAGGAAACAGGAGATCAGGTCACCCTTCCCCTGCTTTCAGTAGCTCCTGTGAAACCCTTCAGCCAAACCAAAGCCCCATCTCTCTTCAGGGTGAAGCCATACCACAGAAAACAGCTACCACCATGAGCTGGATGGTCAACTGGTGTGGTTAAATTCCAGACTGACCAAGAGCCACACATGAAAATACCATTAAACCAATCTGGTTTGCTTTCAAAAGACTAGGAAGAGGCATAAAGCCACAAAGGTGAGCACTTTGTGTGTTCATGTTACGATACAGTCCGATTAAGTGAGCTCCCGTTGACCTCGGCACTTCTGAGAGTCAGACCCCCAGAAGGCATACAGAAAGTGAGAAATCTATATTCAGGCCGGTGAGGCAAAGGTCCTTCCAGCTGCCTTCCCTTGACCAAGGCGCAGAGAAAGTCTATTCTGTATCTTAAGACAAGTAGAGACCTCAAGGCAAAAAAAAGACAGTATTTAGATAATTGATCAAACTTCATATGCAAAAATGGGCCAAACAGAAGTTACTGGGCAGCCTTAACTACTGACTTCTTAGAAGAGCAGAGCACTCTTCTGCAGTTATTTGGCTTGTTGCTTTCCTCAAGTTGGACAGCTCTTTTTCAACTTTTTAATTGAAAAGGTTTTTTCAGAGCTTTGTGGAAGCGTTTAGGTTAACTAGCAGAAAATAACAAGCAAGAAAAGCTAGCACAGTCTACTTTCAGCTTCTAATGTTGCCAACCAAATGAAATACAGAGTAAGTCATCATGACGGACTGATAAGTTATTTATTCATGGGGACCAAGGTAACTAAAATAACTTTTATTTTGTCAGAGAAGGAATTATGGTAGTTCCCACCCATTCTATAGGCAAAACATCAAGCCATGATCAACCTCTAGTTGTCCCACAATGACTTTTTTTTTTTTTTTACACCAATAGGATAACCTAGCATAACCAACAAAACAGGATGTGCAAGACCAGATACAACATTTGAGATTTGTCCTGCAGTTGCAGGCAGTTTCAACATTGTTGTGTCATGTAGAAGAGACATCTCATCTTGCCCTATAGAAAGATGTCTTTCTCCTGTCCCTAATCCAGGAGTAGTCCCATCTCAGGCCTCAAGAAGGAGAATTTTCTCCCAAGGCTCTGGCCTGAAAAAGAAAAAAGTCAGTGTCCTGCAAAGGACAAGATCATATCAAGACATCACCTTGTCACTCTTGTTTCTGATCTCAAGCAGTCCTTGAACCACATCTTATCATACAAATCCAGATTTAAGAATTATATCCCTGCCTTAGGACCTGTGCAGTTGAGTCCAAAGGTGCAGACTTTTCCAAAATCCTTCTGCAAGTGGAAGAATCTGCTTGTGTTCAGCCTCTTGGGATAATCCCAGCTTTCACATACCTGCTTCATAGGTGAAAGCTTTTGAAAGTCACACTTCAGCCCCAGGTGCTGGGAAGCAGGCCATCTTGCTCACAGTAGTTCAGATTTCAGCCTCCACAGGTGAGGCGGAAACAAGCGTAAGTTCCAAAAGGATGCAAAACCAGACTTCAGTGGCGTGCCTTTGCCACAAGTCACTATTTTACCAGTCACATGACAGATTGCCAAATTCACTCAGATAAGTTATATGCGTTGACATCCATCAGAACGTGGCTATCCCGTGATCAGCATCATTCCACTACCGAGTCAAACCACCCAGATTACAGCAGATGACATACCAGCCTATTCTGAATACATTCTCACATTGATTTAATGAATGAAGATGAATTAGCTTGCCTCCATCTACCACCAGACACAGGGCTCCATAGATAAATTCCTGCAAGACAGATCTATTCACTCAGATTAAGCTATTATATGCCCAAGGCACATAACTTCCTTGTTATCCACCTGTATTTCCTCAGCTGTCAGTTCAGTAGTTTTCCAGTGAAACACAGATATCTTACAATTTGTTTTCAGAAGACAAAGAAACATAGTAGGGAGAAAAGTGGGCAAGATTTCTCTCCACCCACCAAAGAGAAATATCACCAACTGACTATGATAGCCATACATTTGAGGGAAATTACATATTAAGCACAATTTTCTTCTACACAGCATCATCACAGATAATTAACATACATGACTGCTACAAACACAATTAAGCCACTGGCTAGAATGTGGCTTTGCAAGAATCCCATTCAAATCAGGGGGTAGGAGGGTCACAATCTGTTCTGATTTTATCATAGGTTATAGATGCTTCACTATGTTTAACGTGAAGAACATGATTGCTACTAGTACAACACAAGGTTTTTCATAAGCTTCAGAAGTCAGCTGTCTTGGAGTAAAACCAAAGTCTAGCAATGCTGCTGGTTAGCATCAAAATTGCTTAACATGCTTTTTGTTAACCCATGTACAGCACCTAACACCTGATCAGTCATTGCTTTAAGATTAAGGGATTAACGTCTATCTTTAATGATAAAAAAGCATAGGAAGGATTTTATTTTATTAAGAACAAGCATGTCCTGCACTTACACTTACACACCTGTCGGTGGCAGCCCTGAGGCTGCTGGCAACTTGCCTGCACTCTAACAGCCATTTATCTTGTACTCCTGCAAAGTAGCTTTTTTTGCATGCAAGGTTTAAATGCCTTCTACAGTTCCGAACTAAGAGCTAGACCCCTGCAGCTCAACTCACCTTCTATGACCAAGGTCTGAATGAACGACACAACAAGCCAGAATTCAGTTTAAGTAGTTTTATTTCAAAGTTTCTGCCTATTCCTCATTTCATGCAACACCTACTTGCAGACTACAAGGGAAGCCACTGCTGCTTCGCAGAAGGGAGAAGCAAGACTATTAGAGGACTCCATCTCTGGCCCCTCATTCATACAACAGATTTTGAGAGGGCCATTTTCAAAAGTACAGCATCTTCCAAAAATTCACAGCATGGAGGACAAATTCATAAGTATACTGGTGCCACAGAACAAAGCCTGAGCTACAGGTAGCACAAGTGCTGTTGTACCCTCACAACAGGACCAAGGAGCTCAGCATTTCCAAGCAAGCAGGACCTTCAGTCTGTATGCCTTCCCAAAGGTCAGCTTGGCATGTACCACCAGTTATTTCCCATCATGTCACTAATCCACATAATAAAGTTTCATATTAGCACTGAATCAGGTAGTTTGAGGCAACCATTAGAACTTATTACATTACTAAGGGACAGACATTAGGTTGTAGTATATTTTAAACACGTTTTAATACTTTAGAATAGCAAGGAAACAAGTTTTGTCATAACTTTACTCTTGTTAGCATTGACCACCTTGCAAGAGGGGGCAGGTCCTTCATTGCTCCAGACACAGCAAACAAGATTGGTCAGAAAAGATACACTCAGTTACAGCTGAGCTCTTGCTGAAGTTCCCAGAAGACAAGCTGAAACTCGAGTGGGTGCTGCTGTACTTTACTCCTTTTCCAGCCTTAACTATACACAGCAAACACTTCAGAAAACCTGGGGTTGTTGTCCAAACAGGTGTACAGACAGGTAGGAATCCTGAGCAGCACAACCAAGCGAGCTGTATCAAATGGCCTTATACAGCTTCTACACCAGTCTTCATTCAGCTCCTACCTTTTGAGGTCAAGAACCCAAGGTCATGGTAACATTAATTCAATATTTGCCTTAGTCACATTTGCTATGTTAATTTGTAGCACAGTCCAGTACAAATGATATCATCTAACTTTACTCCAACTCTTTGCAGCTTATTTTTCGTTAAATTATGGGAAGCCAGTGACTATTGAATCGTATCATGGTGTTTCACTCAGAAAAGCTGTCCAGCTTTGCAGTGGGCATTTAAGTGAGTGTTTCTTTTAGGGTGCATGTTGGCAGCAGTGCCAAAGTTACCTTATTTAAGCAATAATCACTCATCAGAAGTTGCCTCTTGAACAAATAGCTCAGAGAAACCAAGATGAAATATTCAAGTTCCAGTCTCCTATTCTGCAATAGATTAGAAATGCAAAAATTTCAACAGGAAGGGCTGGAAACCTCCAGTCTGTGAAACAGCCTGTTGGGTAAACCAAAGGCCAGTCCCTTGCTCTAGTTACAAACCCAGTTCCTGCACACTCTGGATGGCCCTGAACTGCTAACCACAGCATGTGTATGGTCCAGGCTTGCTGTTGCAAGTGAGGCTCAGAATACCTTTTAACTCACCATATCTAGAATTCCCTATAGACAAAACCAAGTGCATTTAATTTCATCAGGATGAAGACATCCTGACTTAATGCTTAAGTTAAATATTTCACTGCAAGCAGTTTCAGTTGGCAGTTTCTTTTTGTAAGAAAGACTATGAAAACATTACCAGCAAGGAAAGTGAAATTGCCAAAGAAAAACCCAGGCATGACTTTAGTTTCTTGAAGTTAAACCTGTGAAGGGGTTGGGTTTTCCAGCACAACCAACCTCCTCCCATGAAGTGAGGATTTCCTCAGATGCTGTACATTACACAGCTAAAGGCACCAAAAAATCACTTCTGAGCAGTCTTACACAGCTCCCACATGTTGCCTTTTAAAATCTTCTGGGTACACCCATACTTTTATTTTGCAGGCTTCAGAGAAGTTCCCATTTGGAAAGCCTTAATTCCAACTCTAAACTCAACAGTTAAGGAGACAATAACTCTTCAGAAGCGTGTGAAAGTTCCTTTGAGTGCCCACCACTCCCATTTAAAATTAATATGTATAGTTAAGCAGAAGAATTCCATCCCTACTGAGCACAACCCCCATACATCCTATGGTATCACTGGTGACACAAGTAGATTCATAAACCCAGAATTTGGCCAAGAAAAATTTTTCACTACTGGGGAACTATCAGCCCCATCCTCCCCATGTACACCCCCCTCACCCTCCCCAGCCAGGAGCACGGAACTCAGGGAGCAGTTTAGAGCACTTACCATTTATTGTTAGTATGGCACAAGTCCTTTGGGATCCTGGCAAGGCAGTACCTTATCACACACACTGCATAAAAAGAGCAAGGAATCAATCTCTAGGGACTTCACAGTCCAAATGCCTCCGTACACATCTAGATGGAGAACTTGACATGTACAGATTAAAAATAGAATAAAATGAAGTGAAAGGGTTAAGCATTATTGAACAGGCTTCAAAAAATAGCACACTAGTAGCAAAAGGAAAGCCCTTCATTCTGTGCAACTGTATGGGTGAGAAACTATTTGCACTACTTTATTTAGGAAAGACCATATATGAAGTCTGGGTGGCAGCCCCTGTTTCACACATCATAAAAACCAGGAAAGTGCAAGTTAACATACAGAGCATCAAGGATTTAAACAGTCTGTTCAGGCTTGTAAGTATGACCACATGTACCTTAAGACTCCTTGGTTCTGCACTCAAACACCAGCTCACAAATAGAGCATGACTGAAGTCTCTAGGTCATTTCACAATGTGATAAACAGACTGAATCACTGCTCTGTAAGTTTACGGGAGCAAAAATATACATCATGTAAGCTAATCACACCAAGTGCTACTGACAGGCCACATTTCTTCCACACTCACCGTTGAGCCAAGACCATTTTCTGTAGTTTCTTGCATATGCTTAGTTGCATGCACCTGAAGCAGCCTCAAACACATCAGCAAAATTACCCACAGCATATGCTTCAGCAGAGAAACAAAACTTAACTTGATCACTAGATTAGCAGCTGTGCTTAGAAGCAGCCTTCACTGAACAGGCACATAGCTTTCTCCTGTACCTAGCAGGCAAAGCTTAACTAACCCAGCTGAGACAATCAGGTTTTGGACTGCCTAAGGAAGGCCCAAAGTTTTAGCCAATTTTAACTACTTTTCTGAAACAGCAGTTATCACAAGGAGTCCCAGTAATCACCTTCTCCTCACTCCAGTGTCCCTGGGAAAGCAAGCTACTACTTCTAAAAAATATGTATATAGGGTAAAGGGTGGCTCAGGAAGAAAAAGCCATAATACTATTTCTTACGGGTAAACTGAGAGGAGACAAAAGTCTCTGCTTCTTACGAGAGTAAGAAAAAAGGTTTCTTCAGCTCTCAAAACTGAGAAATCTTATTCTCTGCATGATGTTTTAAACATGCTCTAGTAACGAAGGCACAGGGCTCACCTACACAGCTGATAAGCCCCAAGCTACTCACAAACTAGAGCTGCTTATGGAAAAAGCACAATTATTTAGTTGGCAAGAAGAGAAACCAAAGAACTTTGTAACATGGCAACCACCAACCAGAGACCTCTTGTGAAGGTCTCCACACTGCCTAAAACCAACAATAAGATACCATCCACAATGTAAGCTTCTCTGTAGGCTTTCAGAGCACTAGCTCGCTGCTCAGTAGCCCTTTATTTTTAATAAAAAACATCATTACCACAAAACCTGAGTTGAAGGGAAATCACCTCACCTTTCCAGAATAAGCATCAGCCTGCTCCTCCCAGTACCCTTACCAGACAGCCAAACTCCCTCTCACAGGCAAAAATCCCTCCACATGCAGACTTTCTAGAAATTGTGCCTAATTGCTGAATTGCTGCTTGGCCACAGCTGGGGGAAGGTCTCAGACACTGTTTAGTGCTTGGGTGCATAAGAGAGGCTCTTGTTTGTTCCTTATAAGTGAGTTGTAGGGTAAAAGGTGTTTTGTTGTGGGTAATATTTTTTTTTTTCAATGTATTAAAGTGCTGGTTTAATTTGAAGTCTTTGAATTTTGTCCTTTTTGACCCACTACCAGCAGGATTTCAGCACTTTGATTTTATTCTTTTTGCCTTATTTATCCTGTGTTAGTTCATCACACAGGAGACTGAAGCTCTTCAGTATTTCTTGTGGAAAAGGCATTGTAGGCATATGGTTCCTCTAGTGTTGTGGTTTCATGGATGCATTCTAAAGGTATGTTGCATTAACTGATATCAGTCTTTGATTATAGAGGGAAAGGTGCTACTTCTAATCATGGCTTATAATATCTCTAATAACAGCTAGAAGCTGGTTTACTTACTTTTTTATAAACTTCTTGCTCATGCCTGCAAGAGGCTTATGGAAGCTATTGATAGCTTACGCACCATTTATGAAGTGAATGTTTTTCAGAGTACTGAAATTATGTGTTTGCTTAAAATAAAAGTAATAATTGGCTGAACTTGTTCTTAAACTTAATCTCTGAGGTATCTTAGTTCCTTTAATATTTCCCTTTATAATTCTAGTTTCCTTGTTGATAATATTATAGAAGGGATTAATTGAGATTTTAATGAAGTTTTATATTTTCCAATGCAGGCAAATTAATGGACAGGAAAAAAATTCTAAAATTTGGCTTTATCTGGCACTGTACAAGGAGATTGTTCTAACTGCAGGCTGTGTCATTTTAAAAACATAATCTTAACTGTTTGCTTGAAGGTTTTAAATTTCTTTATCCTAGATGCTAGTCTTAATAATGTTGTAAATGGCTCAGAAGGATTAATTATAATTAACTGGGCAAAACTTTAGTAGAATTTTAGCCTTCTGAAAGGATCAGTCTGAGCATCTCTAGATCTACACAGGCAGGCTGTAGACAGAAATTTGGTACAAAATCAGGATTTTTTTTAAATTTGTGGCTACAAAAAGTACTGGAGGGGGTTTAAGTTCAGGTAACAGCTTCCTGCTCTATAACATCCTTGCTGTATACATGTTGCCCTATTTCTAGTTTGACCAGACTAGTAGGGTAAAAAAAAGCTTTCAGTAGCTAGCGAGACATGTAGTTTCTTAGTTTCAGTATTTCTGGTTCTTTTAACGTTAAATAGGATTCTTTTGGAATGCAAAAGTGAGATGGACTGAGACTGTTGGGCAGCTCTTGGTTGACTTCCTTCTACTTGAATGAGAATCCTGTTTCTGGTAGCCTAAAAATGATGATGCTTTGTCAAATGCTGTATGTCTAACCTGGCGTGTCAGTGCAATGTGATTTCCAGTTTGCTGGCAGCCCGTCTTGCTCAGAGTAGTTGTAAACAGTGATGCTGGTATTTTTATTGGCTAATTTTACAAGCTGGCATCTGCTGTCAGCAGCTTCATGTAAACACACTCCTGCCACAGCATCTGTTCTGCTGCATATTGCCCTTACCCTAGAGCTGGGGGAGGAGTGATAAAGTTCCCTTCTGAAAGGAGGTATGTGTTGAAAAACAGAAGCCGAATAAGGGGCTCAGACCTTCTCCTGGGACTGAATTTCTGGAAATGGACTACTTGAGTCAATTCAAGGACACTGTTTTCTAAATGGCTTTGAAGCCTCTTAAGAGTCCAACCCTGCTCAATGTGTGAGCAAGCACACACTTCCTTAATGTGAAGTCAAGAAATGTGACCGTGATCAGAAGAGTGGACTTCTGTATTGAATAGAAAACAAATTTTTGTGGTGAATAAAACTTAATTGAGATGACAGGACTGAGTTGCTAGTGAAATGCAATTAAGCTAAGACTGATCTTGTGGAACTCAGATGTAACCTAGATGGGTATGAGTATCAGGAGAGAACAGATCCCAGTCAAAGCAGGGACTGTTGTGCAAGGAGCTAGGTATATACATGGAGACAAACCTTGGGTCTCGGTGGAGAAGGTAAAAGGTAACTATGACCTGCCAAGGGATTATCAAAGTATCTATGTATAGGTATGCATATATCAAGACCAGAGCAAATCAGCGGCAATGCCACAGGAAGTCTGGCTTGCTTTGGTGTCAGCACAAAGACCAGACCTAGGCAAAAACTGAGTAACTGTATTCAGTGTAGTATGTTATGAGGTATTACTGTGTTTAAGCGACCTTGTGCATCTCCCACTGCTTCTAGAGTACACACATTTGCTTTGTTTGAGTGTCTAAGATTTGTTCTGTGCTTGTCTACCATTAGCTTTCCTCCAACAGAGCACTGAGGGGCTGATTCAGATAGGGACGGTAGAGAAAGGAACGACAGAAATTGGCCTTGTCTTTTTATTGGGAGGTATTGAGGAGCTTTGGTTTTAGAAGTTCATGTAAGGTCCTAGGAAAAAGGTCAGTTGCAGAGTGGAGAGAGCTGTATTGCTTTATAAGCATGGCCTATGAAGAAGGAGTCTTTTCTGCCATGTTCAACAGTGCTCAAAGTGAGATCTTATGGCTGGTGTAGGTCTCCTGCCAATTTTTTCCACTCAGTATGTTTTTCTGACTCCAGTGTTTGGGGAAGGGGGATGATACCCAGATGCTGAGAAAGTAGCTACTAATCTAAAAATAAACTAAGCCTGTTCTGTTCTCTTGGAGGTGTGGGCATACCTGCAGCAGCTTCTTCTCCATGGATCCTGACATGATGTGAATGTGTTCCCACCTGCCAGGATAGGGGCAACTCAGACCCAGAATAAGTACCTAATGTGTAGGTGCCCAGTTCCTGGGGTGATGATTATGAAGAGAGTTAATAGGATGGATTTTGCTGTAAACAAAATGGGGAGAGCTTGGTATGGAGGAAACAAATTCACAACACCCACCATCAACAAAGCAGAAGAGAACAGAAGTGTCAACTGCTACCCTGTGCAATGATCAGCCCCTTTGCACAGCACTTTAGTAAATGCTTGTCCTTGGCGCAGATGCTTGTGCTGGCCTGGGGATAATGCTTGGTGCAAATCCCTGTCTCCCTTCTGGATGTTTATCTGTAGCTCTGAGGTGCTTATGTTTCCTGTATAATTGCCTTTTGGTTAGAGGACTTGTCCAGAAAGGAGTAGCTGTGAATGTGATGCTTCCCTCAAAACCCAGAGAAAGCTTATTTAGTGTTGAAGTGTTTGTTTGGCATGGAATAATTCTATCTGAATCAGTCCAGAAAGATGAAATATGTAAATGACTGGTCAACTAGTTAGGTTAGCAAGAGAGGTAGATTTGCACCTCCTCCTGACTGGACTCTTCGCTCCCCCATAAATGCTTTTGTATTTTTTTTTTTATTCTGTGGACAGAGTCATGTTTGCCACTTGGAATATGACAAGCTAACTTGGCATATTTAAGCACGACTTGCTTGTTAGTGTTGAAGTGCTTCTGAGCATGTGCAGAGACAACATGTAGCTCCATAAAAATACGATGCTATGTTCTAATTTAATATTACATTGAGATGTGTAAGGGGTCTGGATACTGTGAATATGAGACGCGAGTGAAAATACCAATTCTTGATTTAACTTCTTTAAATACTGATCTGCAGAGGACAATGCGTGTCTAAGACGGGGTATGTTTTGAGATGGTTATTGTTCCGTGACTAACTCTTGGATATGGATAATGCATTGACCAAAAGCCATACTAAGGGGGAGTTTTCAGTAAATCTTTATGTAAATTGCCCAATAATGACTTCTGTTCACCTTGCTTATTTTATTATTCACTTCCCTATGTAGCTTCACTGTTAAAGGAGCTATACAATCAGTGCATCTGTAATGGTTATATTAAAGTTTAAATGTTTATACCAGGCTCACTATTTCCTGAAGTAAATGTCTCTGGGTGACTACTGCAGTCTGGGTAAAATGTCTGTTATGTGCCCTAGACCAGAGACCCATTATAAGTTCACGTTATGAAGTATTCTGCTCTAGGCTATAGCTGTAATCTGATTGCCACTCCTTTCTCAACTTGCTGTGCATGTGCCCCCATCTCCTTCACCTCCTGATTGAATGAAATTGTAATCACCTACTCTTCTGTTTAGCTGGGGGCAGAATTAAAGGCAGAAAACAGAGGCTGCCAGAAGTGTCTGGGAGTGCACACGTGGGAAGGCAGAACCTACCAAACTGTGAATAGAGTGGAGATTAAGCAAAGGTGCCACAGCCCAGAAGATCTTACAAGAGACAGGAAAGGGAACGAAGTTTAGAGAGCGAGGAGGAGAAGCTATAAAAGGAGAAATAACTGGTAACGAGCTGCCAGTTCTCATTTATAGCTATGTCATCATGCAGATGGTGTGTTTACACCCCAGTACTGTCTGGTAATACTTCAGTGAAATCTGTGAAGAATACAAACACGCTGTCTGAGCATGCAGAGATGAGGTTAGAAAAGCCAGTGTCCAACTGGAATTGGATCTGGCAAGGGATGTCAAAGGTAATGAGAAGGGTGTCTATGAGGAGATGGGTGACAAATAGGCATGGCCCATAGTTATGTTAAAAGGCAGTCCTGCTTGAAAGAGAAGGCAAAGGGTGTCTGGCAAGGGAAGGTGTGGACTCAGAAGAACAGGGAGGTGAAGTAAGGCACATCAGTGGCTACAAGCCTTGGATTTGGCCTGTCTCATTCCCAGGATACTGCTTGGGTTGTTAAACAACACTGCCTATGAACAGTAATGCAAAAATGCTACTGTGATTGTCATGGTGCAAGAGGCAGGCTGGATGGTGATCTCCTTCAGCCTCGCCTCAGGTGTAATGCTGACCTTTTAAAGCACATGTCTTTGTTAACAGGACTTTATTTGCACCTCATTTGGGACCCTGACATTGAGCAAAGGGATATTCTCAACTGAGGAACAGATTCCTCAGGATTGCTCAGGGTGTCGGTGTTGGAAGCAAAACTTTTATCAATGCACCTGAGTCTTACAGCTTGGTTGCAATACCACCTAATTGCTCCAGCTCTTCTGGCATGGAAGTAACAGTTTTTCCTAGTAATGAGCAGAAGTCTGTCTGGAAGGCTTGCTGCTTTATGGTAGTTAGACCCTCAGTTTGGGAAGTATGTGTATAAAAGGTGGCTGCTGGATTCTCTGCCTTTTCTTTCCATTTTTCAAAATCTAACACAGGTAAGCTCTTTTGAGTAGTATTTTGTTTGTAACTCTATGATGGGATGGGGAAGAAACACTGAAAGCTAAGAGTGACAGTGGGAAACACATGGATTGTGTGTCACTGGGCAATATTTGTGTTGGAATTTGTCACATGAGGCAGTCTGTCCCAGAAAGCTGGCCCTGATCCTACCTTGTCACTCTGGTTTCAAAATTACTTAACAAAGCACATGCCAAAAAAATATTTATACTCACTGAAGCACTTCTCTGAGTAGACACTGGAGTTTTGCAAGCGAAGTATTTCTGAGTTTGGAACACAAGACCTACCTAAAGGCGCAACTTGAACACTGCAAAGGAAGGAGAGAAATAAATATGCTCCTGCATTTCAAAAACATTTGCAATTAGCTGATGGAAAGGACTCAAAGACTATAGCTGTGATCCAGATGCCATCTCACAAGAACACAAATGAACGTGTTGGCAGCTGAAATTGCTAAGCATTTGCAAGTATTTGAGATATGAAGTGACTGACAATGATGTGATTTATTTAGGAAATCATTAGGGGTAGGTTGAAATAGAGAAGCCTATATCAAACAGCTCTGCTTGGAGGAGCGAGGTGAAATGAAATGGGTTTGCTTTCCTCGAATAAGAGGAGAATAGACACAGTTGGCCTCGGTGTGGAATACAGGGCAGTAGCCTGAGCTAACGAAACTAGTCTGCCTATAATCAAAGAAATTCAGAGTAACCATACAAACTGCCCTTAGAAATTAAAGAAGGTATTATTGACTGTATGAAACATAGTTCAGAAAGGAAGCGAGTTCTGCACAGTACTGTATGCAGGAGTGTAATGTACTTCACTATTAAATGATACACTAATACAGTGATTTTCATCATTATATCCATTATTGTGTTTGTACCTTGAAAGACTGTGCATTTAATGAGTGAAGTGCTGACTGTGAACCCTTGAACTACAGTAATGTCCATATTTGCTAGCGTAGATCCTGATCCAAAATGACATGCTGGAAAAGGAAAAGTGAGAATGAAAAGCAAATGGATGCTCTAATAGCTTTTGAGCTTGATTCAGGTCTGCCACACACCTTCTGTGTGACCTTGAGAAAGTTACTCAAGGGCTAGGTTTTCACAAAGCACTCTGGTACTTGCAAATGTACCAACTCACTTGCCCAAGCTTGTGCAGTGTCTGCTAAAGCTCATGGCTGAACGTCTTGAGAAGATAAGCCAGTTCCTCTTAATATCTGCTGATTCTTACTCTGATACAAGAATAAGATAATTTCATTAATAATTTAAGAACATTGTCCCTCATCTAGAGGAGCCATAATCAATTTGGTAGCTTTTACCTGTGTCTTTACCCTCTCCTTTGCTTCTGTCTATGGGTGCAGGAGTACAATACTCCTCTTCCTTGCAGGCATGAGTTGGGAAGACTGATTCAAGAGGGAGAGGTGCTGAGCTATTGCAGTTGGTGGATGCATGTAAATAGCTTACGATGAGAAACGTGGAAGCGAGTCCATTATTAAATTTATACAGGCCTAACAATGTAATCAAATTAGCCTTTGCACTTTCTCCTGTGCTCCCCTTTCTGCATTAGAAAATCTCCATGAATCTCTGCAAAGCCATTTCGTTTGTTCCCTTTAATGCTCTCCTCTGGTGTGATACAAAGGCACACCTCAATACTCGCTAAGTAGCGGGTGGGCTGCAAGTACTGCCCGCTGTGTCTGCTGCTGTTCTTGGCGCTCACAAGTGCGTGCTTCCGTGTCTGACCTGGATTGTTTTGCTGATCAGTCTAATCCAGGTTGGCATGTGAAGTGCCAGGGACCATTCCTTTGCTTGCAGATGGATAGTGGGTTTGTAACACCTGGGATCTGGCTCGGTGGGGTCACTACAGGGCACTGAGAGAGGGGAGTAATGACACAGCGTTTGCAAATGGGACAGCGCGCTGCCAGGTCAGGGGCCTTTGGAAGAACTGTTATCAGGACCAAGGGCTGGTGATGAAGTGCTCCAAAATAAAATGCCAGGCTGAAATGTCGTGCTTCCTCTAAGCCTTTTCCGACTGAAACAAATATTCACGTTTTTTCCAATGGATTTTCACAGCTTTGGATCTAATTTCAGGCTGTAAATGAAGTGAGCAGATTTTCCTAATGCACAGTTGCCATAGCTCCTGTGTTTTGTGGGGGTGGCAAGAAGACAAATTGGTGCTGAGACCATACACGTGGCTGGGTTGCGAACTTGCACAGGCAATGCTTTATTTACCACTTGCTCATTTTTCTTCATGCAAATACCAGTTCATTGGTTAACATCTTTCTCTGCACTGAAGTACGAAGACTTCAGCGGTGACCGAGGGGCACAATCACTGATATACCTCGTCTGGCCAAGGGGTGGCCCACCTGCACTTGATGTTTAACTTTCCTGTCCCTGCTGGCTTTTGGTACAGATTTTTCTGTTTTCTGCTGGGGCTCTGACTGTTGCTTTCTGCAGTCCTACACAGGCTGCTGTGGTGTCTGTTGAACACAGCTATTTTGTGTTAAAATTGTAGTTGCATTCATGGTACAAATCCAAATATATCTACTATGCAAAGCTGCTTAGCTGCTCCCAGACTGCTTTTGCTTTTAATATGAATTTAGTTTTTGAATAGAAGGTAATTCTGTTTCAGAGGGCTTGTGGGGAAAAAACAAAAACTAATTACTAAATTTCATGAGGGTATTCCTTAAAGGTGTCATTTTCTCTGACTCTTTTGAAAGAAAAGGACTTTTCAAAGGAAAATGGAAATGCTTATATGCCTAACTAATTAAACAGTTTGTTGCATTATAGTGGGGCTTCTACTCCATTAATGAAATGAAGACAGGGCTTTAGTGGGACTGTTTACACTTAAATTTAAAGTATGAAATTGAATCTTTTCTCAGATGGTGGCCCTATTGAATATGGAGATGCAATAAGTATTATGACCTTACACTTCAGTAAAGGATAATGATAGAGAGAATGGATTTGGTTGGCGGGTTTTGGTTCCTGAAATAATCTGAAGGATAGACTCATTTATTGTTCAAGTGTATCCTGTTGATGATAGGATAAACAGCGTGCTAACGAAATGAATTGGCAATGTAGAATTAGAAGCCAGTCAGAACACAGAAATTATATGAAGGGGAACTGCATACACAGGAGAGAAATTAAATTAAACTTGGAAAAATGAGCTTTTGCATATCTAAGAGAAATAATCGGAAATGCACTAACTCAAAAGATGTCTGGTTTAATAAATAGCTTAAAATATGTGTAATAGCTGACAGCAAATTAAATATGAAGCGGTAAGTTACATGGGGCAAAGCTGTCATTTCAGTTTCAGGCGCTATATGCAGAAGCATTTGAGAGATAGTTGTTTATTATGGCTTTAGTATGATTATACTTCTGGGCAAACTGTTATGAGGGAGATGTTGGGAAAACTGGAGGGAGTTTGGAGTGTAACAGTATTACTAACAGTCTGCAGGAATGACGCATGAGAAAAACATATAAAGGATGAAATACAGACCTTAACTGAGCGATGATTAAGAGGGAATACTGTTTGCATAGGTGAAAAGGCATAGAGGTAAGCGGCAGAAATGAATTAATGAGATGCAGGAAGAAAAAATTGAAGCTATCACAAAATACAGGCTGGATATAGGGAGAAATGGCACGAGCCTGAGATGGTTTAGGTTCCTGAATAGTTTGTGACCCCATAGCTTGCGATTTTTTACAGTGAATTTATAAAAAGCGATAGAAGTTGTACTCTTTGGTGGAAGATAGGAAGGAATCCCATCAGATTGTCCAGTTTCTCTCTGATTGCCTATCAAGGCTACCAGGAATGCTGCAGCACTTTGCTAAAATTTCTGTCCTCCCTTTAAGAGCCCACTGGGTGCACTGATGAGGCGAAAGGCAGGAGATAATTGCCTGCTGCAGATTACTAATAGGAGGAGAGTTGTAGAAGGCTGAGCCCCCACCAAACAGGAGCCACTAGGCAGTGCATAAAGTCGCAATACCCTTCATCTGGGCATCAGGCAATAACCCTTCTGTAAGGCTGTATTGAGCTTTTTTTAACAGTACTTAATGACGCCCCAGAAGATGAGGTTGGGACACTCTTCCTGTGCCACAGCCAGGGTGGAGAACAACCCAAATGTCTTGGTTTGCTGGGTTTCCTGCAAAGAAAAAAGGCAGCTAGGATGAAACCTAGAGCATAGTGGCTATTCTTAAATAGCTTATGAATCATCTGAAGCTCATCTCAGTGTTTCCTAGAAAATTAAGATGTCACTAACATATCATCTGAAATGCCTCTAAATTATAAGCCCGGCAGTCCGAACAGCAGTTAATGACTGTCAAATAGCAGCCGAAAATCAGGAGCAAGCAAGAGTTTGACACGAGACTGTGATAAGAGACTTGCCTAGCTACAGCACTCTTGCCCCTGGGCCAGCGGAGGCTCCCACTCAGCTTGGCGTTTTACTTCTTTGCCATCTGATCCTTTTGGCTATGCTAGCAAGGTGCTGTTTCTGATCATGTTTTCCTGCATTGCTCTGATTTCTGGGTGGCAAAACTTACCACTGCTTCTATAGCTGGCAAATCCCTGGAAATGTGTATGCTACGTGGTGCTATTCCCATCCTAAATCTGATGCAGGGCTGTGATCAGATGTTCTCAGCTGTGATTTATCCCAGCTGAGGATCTGGCCATGCAGCTTTATGCAGGGGTGGTACGGTGGCAAACCTGAGTGCCTTTTGAACTGCAGGCTAGCAGGATATTTGAATAGCAAAGATCTGATGCACTGCTGTACAGATGCATGCCATGCCTTTCGTTTGGCTGGCAACTTTGCTGATGTACCTCATGTTGTAAAGCAAAGCCCCTGCCTTGTCCTCCTGGTGGCAGTAAAAATGTTGAATAGCTCGAGGTAGAAAATCCTCTTGCAAAAGGAGCAAACACTTTTGAAAATAATATGCATGTACAGCTCAGGATTATGTTTATGTTTTGGCAATAGCTGAGGTTTGTATATGGTACAAGAGCACAGAGAAACACATTGTCTGGCTACTTATGAATAAAAAATGAGCAATGGTGGTGTAGAGAACTGTGTTACTGGCAGTTCCCCTTGTCCTCTTAAAACCAGCTTTGGGGATTTTGTAATTGCAACTTGTTTGGAGCCCTGGTCCTGAGCCTTGCCCCCTAGAGAGAGAATCTTTTGCACCTTACGTTACTGCTTTTGTAATATGAACAGGCCAAAATCTTGGCAGTGGGATGAAATCGAGGAGGCAGCACCAGGTGAGGATTTTGTTCAACCTTGCTGCTCGTGCACCTGCAAGGCTGGATTTTTGTCTTTATTGGCTTACCTGGAGGTAGTCTCCTCAGGGCAGGAACTGATGTGGGTGAATAAACCTCCAGGAATTAATTTCTCATACTTTTGGATTTTATTTTTTTTTTTTTTAGGAAGATGAAGTGGGTGACAACTAGGGCTCTGAGGGGTAAAAAAACCTCAGTGAAAACTTCTATGAAACTAGCTGTCAGCGCTGGCTTCAGAGCTGTGCTCTGGTGGTGACCTGAGGTAAAATACACCTGAAAATCATCTTTCTGTTGGCTCCATTACGGAGTTTCTGGCGTTTTTGCTTTCCTGGCCGGGGACGAGCCTGCCTCTCAGGCTTGCCCGCCCTGTGAAATCACGGCTTCCCCGGCTCTGTGGGCTGAGGGGAAGGGCAAGTTTTTGGGCCCGTGGCGGCTGCGGGGAGCACTGGGGCTCCCCGTCTCCCCTCAGCGGGCTCCCCGGGGCCCGCGGGACGCTTCGCGGGGACAGCGATGC
>NW_009258755.1:3031382-3063490 GCF_000687185.1 Egretta garzetta
GGGGGCGGGGGGAGCCCCCCGGTGGGGAGCCCCGCAAGCGCTGGCCGCACTGCGCTTACTTCGTGGCTTAAAACACCTACGTACAGAGGAGGGGAAGCCGCGGAGGTGCCGGTATTTAACCCGCAACGCAGCGGAGCGCGGCCGCTGGGGGCTCATTTTTTTATATATATATATATATACACACACACACACACACACACACATACACATTTAATCTCTGTGAGGCTAATAGCCAAAAATATGCCTCCAGGATTCTTGTCTAGCAGGGGGTACTTCCAGGCTTTCAAACTGGACTGGTTGTCTTTTTTTTTTTTTTTTTTTTTTTTTCCCCCTCTATATGCCGGGGGGCTTTTTTTTATTTTTGGATCCGCAGGCAGGCTGTAATATGAAAGCAATGGGTGGAGAAGTTCAGCATCCGAAGGGGATGCCGGCTGCTCGTAGCAGGCTGGTTTCGTGATGCACCGTAATTATTTGTGAAACTCCTTCAGGGGGAGGAGGTATGCAAGGGTCGGTGAAGGAAAACCGTACCAGAATTTCAAAGATGTGGCCTGAGGTAACCAGCTAGCTGTAATTTATTTTGGAGAGCGAGAATAATATGAGTTGCAGTTTTCTTTAAAAAAAAAAAAAAAGTGCAGAGGAAGGGGAAAACGCTGTTCCTCTGTGTGTGAAGGTATCAAACGTTCAGGAAGCGCGTTGGTTTGGGGCTGATGGAAATGGCTTTGGCTTTGCCTTGGTAAGATAGCGGTGGGCCCAATCCTTCTGCCCCCACGCGTTTTCGGAGGATTTCGGCCGTGGGAGTGATGCCAGGGTGGCAGCGTGGCTGCTTTCAAGGGGCTCTCCCCGTTACCCACCTGCCCCGTGGGAGATGCGCTGTCCTGCGCCCTCCGGTCTGCCCTGGTACTTTGCCCAGAGACCGGCAGATGCTCCGAGCCCTGTCTTGGTCATCCTTGCCAGTTCTTGGAAAATCTGGATAGTACTTATGGAGTCAGGGGGACCGTTTGCCGAGTGTAGAGGTGTCTCTGCACAAACAGGCAGCTGCAGAATAGGACTTTTACACGATAGGAAACGATACTGGAGAGAATTAATGAATCTGCCTAGTGAACGGGTTTAGTGTCATCTTTGCAGAGAGGTTGCGGGGGAATATTACGGTAATGATGAGCAGCGTGAGCGCTTGCTTCAGGGTCTCTCTCCCCCTGCTTTTCCAGCTACTCCCCTCTAATTCTCGTCTCTTCAGTGAATGCAAAGCTAAAAGACTGCTGGTAGGAGGGGTCTGACTGTGGACCTGAACTTATTCAATAACTGCTGTCCTTTGCTGCTAGGAGATTTATTTGTAAACAAGCATTATTTGACAAGTGCTTCTCACAGCATGTCGCCTTTGCCAATTACTACTGAACAGCTCTGCTTCTGGGAACGGCTCACCCTGCAGTACGTGAAGCCTAATGCATGAGAAACCTCAGGCGCTGAGGTCCGCCTGTCTAGCCGTATGCCGCTGACACTTGTCACCCATTTGGGTTTGAAAAGTTCAGTTTGGCTGCTTCTGGGCTCTGATGAGAGGGATCCTCCCCTGGGGTTAGTTGTCATATTCAGCTGGTTGGGAACTTTACTTTTGCTCGGATGGAGGTAGCCATCTTAGACCTGTGAATAATATTTTTAAAAGTTGGTGGTATTGGTTTTTCTGGGTTTTGGTTTTTATTATCCCTTGTCCTGCTCACTGTGGTTAAACAACTAGCCGATACCCTGTGCTGTGTAGGTATGTAACATGTATGTAGTTGCACAGAGGATGACAAATTCTCATAATTACTTTTTTCTTTAACCCTGCATCACATCTTTTTGTTTCTTTAAATCTTACTGTAATACACAGTGACTTTGTAGGGTAAGATACATGCAGTTAACAATTCACCATGCATGCATGATTTTCTGTTTTACCCTCGAGTGGAGGGACACTTAAGGGAAAATGCTATAAAAATCTAGGTTAAGATTTGGAGGGGGGGGGGGGAAAGTAAATTCAGTGTTTGGCTTCCTTAGCATGGAAATAGCTTTTTGCAAGGGCAGGTGAGTTTCAGAAGCTCCTGCCATTTTTGTGGGGAAGTATCAAGTGCCCAGCCGGTATCATAAACCTGGTCACATTCATAGATACCTGCAGTTATGGATTGGAGGATATACATTGGGACAACGGAATTCATTTTTTTCATAGATTTTTCCGATAATAGGGAGATAAACCAGATTTTTATTTCAGTCACCTTTTCTCAGTTTATATACTAAAAGCAAAACACGGAGTGAAGGATGAAGTCTCAATGCCATGTCATGCATTTTCACAAGTGTTGTTAGCCGTTATTTTTAACTCTTTAGCAGACTTCATTGATTAGAACCACTGTTTTTTATGAATTCAGATATTAGTCACAAAGAAGATATTCCAAAAAGTACACCGAAAGTATTACACAGTTTTGAAGTGCTGGTATTTCGGAAGTATGTTACTACTTTAAAATGCATTCCCTGTAATAATAGGGTGTGAGAGGCAGCCCTGCAGTATGCGACTGGGCTGCCTGCACCTCCTTTACTTGAAAAACGCATGTGCTTTAAATCTTTCTGTTGTAAGTACTAGGGTTTGGGAAGTGGCTTGTATAAATTATTTATGTAAAACACAGAATGAATGAAGGAATTGTTTAAAGACCTCCCCTCCACCCGAAACTTCGTGATTTGTTACACATCGCCTGTGGGTTTGGATTGGTTTGCAGATCCAATTTGGATGTCACCCAGATGACCCTAAAAAGTGTCATGCGGGCAAATTAAAAGAATGGAGTACATTACAGCTGATTGCTTGTAACAAAGTAACTCCACAACATACTTGCATAATTGTCTTTAAATACAAAGTATATTTCACTTGAGGGCGTTTCAGCGGAAGTGCTGATGAAGCAGCGCTGTAACAATGAAATATATTGTTAAGCAAATAAAAAGAAATAGGGTTTGAAATAATGACATTGACTAAAATAGACAAAGGTGAGAAAGACAAAATGAGTCTGACTTTGTAGTGTGTTGTATTTGCTTTAAGACTAGGAGGATGTTCTTTAGTTACAAACTCCTGCGTTTGGTCCTCTTCCTCTTAATTCTTCCAGGGTTTTTTTGAAGCTTGCTTTATCTTAATGTATCATTTTTAATGTGAATGAATGAATAAATGAGTACAATTAAAGGGGTGGGTCTGGTGCAGGCAAAAATAAAGGAAGGTTGTAATTTGCAGATTATTCATGCCAAAGCCTGGAATAAGCCTACCTGTTCTCAGTGTGTTGACTTGTGTGTGTGTGTTGTTTCATACTGACATGTAATTTCTGTGTCATGGCACACTGGGTAAATGCATATTTGGGTATAATATCACAATATTTATCTTTAATCAGTGAACGAAGTCTTTGTCAAGGAGGTTTTTTTGTTTATTTAGTAGAAGCAGGTGTGAAAGTAGTCTTAATTTTCATATCAGTGTATTCCAGTTAGTCTAATGCTTTGGGTAAAAATACACATGACCAGAACATTTTGTTTATTAGGTTGCTCTTAATAGCTCGGTTTCATATGTCATGCACTCACACAGTTACTGCCTTTTGTATAATTCTGTAGGTAGTAACTACTGCTAGCATGCGTATACCTTGTGTGTGCAGAACGGGTAAGTTTGGATGCGTTTCAGTGCTTTGTAAGGAGGCTTTGAGGAGGTATCTGTTCTTAATTTCACGTGTTGGAATGGTTCCCCATATGCTTTCTATGACAGCAGAGCATAGCATCATAGCATCAGTGCCGTGTGTTTATTTTACTCACAGGGGTAATCCCATTAACTTTCAAATTTACTGCGGTGGAATTACTGGTATGAGGAAGGACAGCTCATGTCTAATGGTCTTTTTGGGATCAGTCTGATGTGTGATGTATGGCTTTTCAAGAGGTTTAGAATGACTCAATCGTGGCTTTAAAATGGAAGCTGCTATCCTTTTGACAGTAAAACAACATTTGAAATGCAGCACTTTTAAATATATGACTAAAAGCATTGCTGCCTAATGACATGTGTTTAAAAAAAGGGAAATAAACAATAGCCAAGATTGACTCCAAGATAGTACCTGGTTCCTTTGAAGCTTATCTTAAAAAATTGCAATAAATAGTGGAAAACAGGCAAACTGTCTTAAACAGAACCACTGACAGACTGTCTGCTTATAGTATTGTAAATGTTGACACCATAATTTGATGTATAAAGCAGCTATTTGCACATCAATTTACAGATGGGTAAATTGGCAGGTACCATGGGAGAAAGGGAAGATTTAGTGGGCTTGTCTGACAGCTTCTTCCCCGTCCGCTGTTAACTCTCACACTGTTACTTAACTTTTTAGCTCCCATATACAGTCCTCCTCCATTTCTGCTGTTGTCTTTCTGTTAAATAAGAAAACAAATCCTCACTTCTAAAGAAATGTTAATTCTTTGCACTAAAACACAAAGTGTTCTGCAGCAGGTTGGGGGGGGGCGGGGGGGGGGGGGGGGGGGGATGCAAAGCCAGGACAGTTTATTATGTGGTGCCTCACTCCCTGATCTCGCTGGTTTTACGCTTTATTGTTCTGAGGATGTCTGTGCTGCTTCTGCAGGAATCTTTGTTTCCAGCATGCACTGAGCAAGCACAGAGCCCTTGACCTGGGAAAATCCAGCTGAGATTGCTCAGCTGAGCAGTGGTGCTGGACCCTGTTGGCTTTAGATTCTTGAGCTGAAGTGAGACTGTTGGATCTCCCCAGTCTTTCTGACTTCAGAGCTACGTTTTCAGTGGTGTGTTACTGTAAGTCTGCAGGTATTCTTGAACAGAGACGAGCTTTAAATATTGCTCAAGGATGTCAGGGAAGTGAGACCAAGCCCCAGAATAAAAACAAACTTTTTTGGCAATTTTTTAAAATATTCTCACTTCCTCTTTAGAAAATAAATCTAAATCTGTACATGGTTCAAGGGCAAAATGAGATGTAAAAAAAAATCAGACGCGCACAGATCGATCGCTTTGTAGAAGCACTGAATTTCTTAGTTATTAAGTGCTTGCTTCTATGGAGGAAAGAGTATTCAGTGCAGCTCTTCAGCAGATACTCAGCCTACTATCCATTGAAAAGTTGTGGTTTTTGGTTTTTTTTTAAAAGAAAATCTTGTGCTTATAGTAAAACATTTAAGCGCAGAATTGAAATATCTGTCATAAGTACACCTTTCTCGCTGACCATAAGTGCTGGTGAGGGATGGAGCCTCCTTTCAACCAGGGTGGACTTGAGATAGGTATTTTTCTTCACTCAGAGAACGTTGCAGAAATACTGTGTTAATGATTGCATTGGAATGAACAATTTTTTTTACAACTTACTCGTTACTAAACTCATTTTCTTTGATCTCTGCTGTAAAATTGGTGCATATTTTAAAGGCTAGTAGAGAATCCTTTTTTTTCCTTTGGAATTATATTTTGTTCTTAAGATGTCCCTGTATTTTGGCACAGGCAGAACAGAGATGGATTGTCCTCTGTGTTCACATCATGCCTGTCCCTTGCTCTGCTCTGCAGCCGGCTGGACGTGGAGGTGACAGGTTTTGCTGAGGTGAAAGCATTCGCTGCCCCAGTTGCTTTTGCAGCCAGCAGTACTGGCAAACTTGCTCACTGGCCTTCAGTAGCTTAGGTCTCTCTACGGATTTGTTACCCTTTCAGTTGTCTCTTTGACCTATTATATCTTACAGTCTCAGTTTTGGTATTTGCTGTGGCTTTGGTCAGTGCAGTATCTGAGCCTCTCTGAAGGTTTAATGCGCTTATCCTCTTGGAGGTAGAAAGCAATTATCCCTGTCTCCTCGAGAGGGGACAGTCAGGAGGAGATGTAAGCACTGTGATTCGCAGCGCTTGACTTCTGGGTTTGGGAGGTGGTGGGTGGCTGTCTGCAGAGGTCCAGGGGCACATTGCCTGCTGTGGACAAGGGTGCTGGGACCTGCAGGCAGCCCCAAGCGGTGTGTATGAGCACAACCATCCTGCTTCTGCTTTGCGAAGAGGACTAAAGATGCTTTAGGCCAGAATTGCCATGGGACCAGTGAACGTATGCTCTGACTCTTTCACTGAGGGTGTCAGTGGTGGGGAACACCCTCCTTTTCTCTCCTTCTTCCTTGGTATTTGAGTTGTGTGGGAGGTATGTTAGGATGAATTTGACCAAGTAGAGCTGCCTGTGACTGCTATCTGGAAGGACGAGAGATGCCTCCTGGAGAAGGTGATGTAGCATGTACTGTCACAGCAAGTTGGGGAATACCATGTGAGCTGGTCTGGCAGCCCTGAGGGACCAGGTGACTCCTGCCCCTCACCTTCCCCCTGGCAAGCACCTGAGCATCAGCAGGGGGTCAGCTGGTGTGCTCCTGAGCAAACTGTGGCTTGGGGGGGGTGTGTGGAGAGGAAGCAGTCCCTCGCAGAAGATGAGAGCTTCTAGGTTTAGCTGGCTGTGTAGCAGATATTGAGCCTGTAGGAGAGAGGGTAGCACCCTGGGCTTGCAGGCTTTCACAGCAGCTCCTTCGTTTTGGTGCAGGGGGCAGTACTGAAGTGTCTTGCCAAGGTAAACTCCTGGGTTCCCTAACCTGGATCACTTTATGTTAGAAAGAGGTCAGAACAACCAGTTTGAACTTTGTAATTATCTGAGGTGATAGAGAAGCCTGAAGGAGGAAGGAAACTAATTGTTCACCATCAGTAATGTGCATTTCATGATGTTTGAGTGGACTTGTATCTTTTTTTTTAAACTGTTTTTGCATAGGGAAACTACTTGGACAAACTGTCTGCGTACTTGCCTTTGTAAGTTAATTTCTCCAAAACCCCCAGTCACTTTCATTTATCCATCTCTGCTTTAATAACGTTCACATACAGTTTCTTCCTATAATGTGCTGGCGATATGCTGTTCCCACTAGCAACCTCTACCCTCTTCCCTCAACAGAAATGGAAGGGATAAACTGTCAACCCCCCTGAAAAGCCAATAGATCACCTTAAACATTTTTTTTGCTCCTGAATGTTATCTAAGCATTATGTCAGTTCCTTTTTTTTCTACTTGAGTGAACTCAGTGGCAGCAGAGTAGTCATTATTGTCAACAGCAAGGCTTTATTGGTGCTGGACAGTGAGGTCTTGCGAGTCCACTGGTAGTGAAGGCTGACAGCCTTGACAGCTCTGGATGTGTCTGTGCTGAGTTTCTTTCCTTTTGTTGAGTTTAGCTATATGCATAACAGAATTTGTCTGTCTTTTAGGATACCTTTTAGGAACAGAGACCATATTGCTTTTTGTTGGTAATGCTCTGATTTAGGGAAGAAGGCAAGATTTTGTCTTCATGCTGCCAGCAGGTGTTTTGATTGCATTGGAAGCTGTTTGCATTTTAGGGCTTGGCTTAATGTGAGTGGTTAATAAGGCGCTTGCTTTACATAGGGTCTTGAAGAAACTGGCTGCCTCCTTCAACCACTTGCAGATACCCTGGGTCCGCAGGCAGCACTGGTGTTCCTTTTCTCCATGCAGGCTGGCTGTCAGGCTGCTGGCTGTATTTTCAGTGGAAGCTTCTTTTTCATTCTTAATGGAAGGGTGATACTTGCCCAGATGGTTTCCCCAAAAGATTTGTGCTCCAGCCAGCTCGGAGATCCGCTATTGTGTTGGTACAGCGTTGTTTCCAGTGGATGTTATGAGTGGGGCTGGAAGCATTTTACTGACTTTCTCCACAGTGAATAGTTCCTTTTCAATTAAATGGCGATTTTGGAGGGAATGGGAGTGTTTGCCATTAAAAAAAACAAAAACAAACAAAAAAACCCCACAAACCCAAACCAAACCATACTGGAGTTCTTAAGTTTCCAGGCACTTTGGTGTTAAGCTAATAATCTCCTGACTGCTTCTGCTTTTGAGTTATGTAAGGTGGGAAAAACAAACGACTGCCTCTTGTCTTGTGTGCAAGTCCTTGCAAGGATTAAAACTCTGCCGTTTCCTATTTGTTTTAGTGGGTCCGGTTATCAAAGCGAGCTTTTGGTCCCACTCCCTGGAGCTACGGCTGGTGCTGTGTCTGCTGGGAAAAATGCAGCCAACTCGAGGAACTTTGTCAAAGGGCAATATCGCACCCCTCGTAAACAGTGTGTTCAAACAAATTACAGACATAATGCAGAAATTACTGGGTAAAATTCTCTGGCTGATGTTATGATTGCAGTTGTCCATCTGGCCTTAAAAACCTATGAATCTGTGATGCAGATTCTAGTGTTTTGGCTCTTGCTATAAAAGGGAATCATGAGAAAACTTAGACCAGAATGAAGCCAATGTAATAAAATATAAATCTGCAGTTAATATTAGTTTGCGAGTTCATTAAGTAGTGTATATTTTCTTCCTCCAGTGGGCTATAAATAATAGGTACTGCTACAGATTGCACTCCGCTGTAGCTGGTTTCCACTGATGGAAATGTCTCCGAGGTTCTTGCCTGTGTGTTTTTTGTCCCAACTCAGTGTAGCTAATTAATACAAAACATCTGCTCCCTGATGACTTTGATTTCTTTCAAGAGCTTGTTTTTTTCATTTGTTTTTGCTTTCTTGGATTATTTTTGACTGTCACTTGTTGGAGCGCCTTGGATTTATACTTTTGAAGAAATACTTGGCGCAACAGCGAAAACAGTTGGAAAATGAATAGCAACAATACTGCAATAAAACCAGCGAAGATTTATGAAGCAGGAAAACTTTGACTCATGATGATGAAGAGTCCTTTGCAGTCAGTGTGTCTTGGTAGTGCTGTGAGCTCCAGGAGGAAGGATGGGGAGGTATGCAGTGTAAGGAGAAACCAGCTCTGTTAATGATGATGTCTTTGGCAGCTATACCCCCTGCCTTGGGGAAGAGGAGGAGAGCATAGGCGTGAAGCTTGGTGGAAAGCCTGTGATGCCATTCAGGAGACCTCCCAATGTGGGCGTGGTGCAAAGCGCTGCTGTCGCATCTTGTCATGCACCTTGACCCCCATCCAGCAGAGCGTTTCACCTCATGCTTAATTGGCAGTGTGTGAGTATTCCTCTGAGAGGTTTCTCACAAGTATTTTAAATGTAGTTGCTGCCACAAGCTATGAGCTTGGGCTACCTTGATGTAGCTCTGACCTTTCCATGGGTGGCTGTGTCCTGCGGAGTGCTATGCTAAAGGGGCCAGGAGCTGCAGGAGGATGTAGGAGCACTTGATTCACACCTTTTTTTCATATGGGAGTTCAGATTCAGGTTACCCAAAAAAACCCATTCAGTTTCCTGTTCAATTTGTAGCAAATGTATTAGACAGTTTTGCTTCAGTTGTTTAAAACAAAATATTTTGATTCAAATGTTGTTTAAAAATGTGCTACTTGAGAAATTTTGTGGTGTTTTGAAATATTTGTGCAGGCTTTAAGGAAGTTTTTTTACTCCCTTTTTTTTTTTTTTTTGTGATGGAAACTGTAGTTACAGGGTATTGATTTGGTCAAAGAGGATGTTCCTTTCCTCCTGTTTTTGGTGTGTTTCAGTGAAATAAAAAAGATTCTTATGGCTTTACAGCTTCATGGCATAAGCTACATCAGCTTTTGCTATCCTGACCATTTTGCCTGTTGTAGAGCGTTTTGTCAGGATAAACTTTGGTAGAGCGTGCCCTGTGGTAAGGCTTAGCTTGCAAATGGTGCTGCTGAAGAGCAGGACTACTCCAGTGTATAAGGATTTATTGGAAATCAGCTGAAAGACCATGGCAACCCAGAAGAGTTCAGTCTTTTGTATGCCTGCACAGACTTTGCCCTGGTATGAGCAATGAAGGTTTTTCTGGAAGAATCTTAGATCCTGAAATGGCAGGAGGACGTGTGGCTGGTAGGATCAGAAGTGCTCGGTGTTTTACCCTGTTGGTGGGGTATTTTTGGTTTTTCAGGTTGGTTTTTTTTCAGTTTGAAAATGAAGCTGCTCCAGCTGATCCCGCTTTGGACCAGAGCCAGAGGAGCTATCTTGCTTCAGCAGTGTGACCAAAAAAATCCATGGATTGGTGGCTTCTACTTCAGGAGTTGTACCATCACGGCAGACCTGTCCTGCTTTCGCCTGGGCAAGCTAATGCTGCCACATGGCGCTGGTTTAGGTGGCTGTGTCAGATGGGGTGCTCTGCTGTGTGGGCAGTGATGTTGGTTTAGGTCAACGTTGAATGCTATCAGCCCTGGCATTTCTTGTGCTTCCTTCCAGCCTCAATCCCTGTGTAGCCGTAGGGAAGCTGCTAAATGCCAGCTGTATGAACATGATGGGGACACTTGAGTAGAAAGCTGTATCCAGTCTCCCTGTTGGAGATTCCTGAGTGAAAAAACACTGTTAATTCACCAGCTAGATTTCAGGGCAAAGGTTGAGATCACTTCTAGTTTTATTCTAACTTGATTGCTCACCCGTGGTAACTAGCCTGTCTGAGAACAAGAGTGTATGCAAATTCCCCGGGCTATTATTCTGTATTAAAAAAGGGAGGGGGGAAAGGCTGTGGTATGACTTTAGACTTAATCATCATTTATCCTACCCTGAAGGCATGGAAGTTAATGATGATATAGATCTGTGCGGTTTTGTGTTCCCCTTGACTGAGCATTAGAAATAATTATGGCTTGTGGGATGGATGCACTGATGGTGGAGATGAGCAGAAAACATTTTTGAATGTGTGTATGCGCCTCTTCCAAGTTTGCTGGCAAAGATACAGGTGCTAAGAGTGTGCTTATGGGCTCTGAGGTTTCTTGGTTGTTTGTAGAGACGTAGCTAGCTGTGCTGGGGAGAAAGGAAGTGGGAATAAATGAGTTCTATTATTTTGGAGGCTTTTAAGGTTATGGGCCAAGCAGAGTTGCTAGCAATTTCTGGAGAGATTTCTTCAGTGGAGTAAGCTCTCCTGCATCCCAAGGGTTGCTGAGTGCAGCTCTGGATTATGCCCATGGAGTATCTACAGCACTGGGGCTGGTCCAGGAGTCCCAAGCCATACAGGAGCTGGCACTGGACCTCCTGAAGTATGAAATCCTTAAGCACCATAGTTGGAGGTTTTCCTCAATTACCTCATTCAGTGACCTGAGTGTTTGGGTTGGTTAGTAGACAGCCATGGCCAAATGCATGCTCATGGTTGTCATAGGTTGGATGGGGAGGAACTGGTTCTGCTGCTCTGGAGAAGACCTGTGGTCTCTTTCTCTGTCTTAGTTGGGTCGAACCAGAGACAGTTCCAGGGTTGTTTTTTTTTTTTTATTCAGGTGTGAAAAAGCATCATCTCTTCCCAAATAGCCACATGGTGAGTTATGGAAGCATCTGTTTGGGATGGCAGCAACCCCTCTTTAAAGTCTCTGCTAAAATTGTTTCCTCCATGTTGCAGGTATGTACTTTACCTGCTGGTTGCCCACTGTTTCTTCCCCAGCCTGTTCAATCTGCAGTTTTTTGATGAAAGCCATTTCAGCAAAAATAATGTTCCTGCCAGGCTGGGAGGTGGTGGGAAGAGAAGGGGTGCTGAGCCTGTATGGACTTGTGTAGTGGGACTGTGCGCTGGCTGCCTCTCCAGCAGCGTGGGATGGGAAGGCTGCCTGAGAGAGTGTTCTGAAAATGTTGGTAGTGCTGTCATCCTGTGTGGGGAGCTCCTGCAGCTGGGCAATCAGAGGAGCCACCCCCTTGGAGAGGGGGCTCTGGCCTGGTTTGAGGCTGAATTGGGGTGGGGTTGGGACCTGGCAATGATGCAGGTAATGGACAGATGTATTGGAAATGACTGGGTTGGCTGGTGGTGGGAAGGTGCAGATACCTTGTATCTAAATGGAGCAGTGGTAATTTGTGTTTATACCAGAATTTTGGGGATTCTCAAAGCAAAACATTTTGGTCCTTGCAGGCAGTTTAGAGTAAGTACTGGCTAAATATGTTCTTCTGAGCAGATCAATGTATCATAGAATGTTTTGGGTCGGAAGGGACGCCTACAGGTCATCTAGTCCAACCCCAATGTAGTGCCGCATTTTGGAAGATACACTGTGAAAGCAGTCCTGGGCAGAAGCCCACGGGGGCAGCTGGAGTCTGCTGTGCCTTAGTGCCCCTCAGAGCTGCTGGAGCTGTGCTGGGAGCCTCTCTGCTCTCCAGAGCAAGCCCAGGCACAGGGGGAGCTTCCAGTCACTTGTGGCTTTTGTCTTCCTGGCATGTGAATTTTGGGTTACTGTGTGGTGCCTGTCAAAAGGTGTATCCCATCCTCTCCCATTGGTTTTGCTCTACGCAGAATTCGACTAAAATAAGGAGGGAATAGAGTCTTTTCTAATTGGAGATTCAATATTCAGCTCTGCTGGCTGAGTCACCAGTAGGAAAATTCCCACTGACTTGAGTTAGAGTTGAATGGGTTGTATTATCTTTTCATACGCAGAAAATTATTTTGAAATTGAAGTTAATAATAGCAATTTAAAAACTGTCGTTGATAGAAAGGTAATACAATATTTAGTTGTATCATGTTCTCTTTATGATCTGATGTTTGAATAAAAGCACTTTTTCAGCTTTTTTCCTTAATTAGCATGTCATGAAGAAGTTTGTGGCATCAAACACACTATCTAATTACATTCATTAGTAGCATCTCCAGGACAAGTTTTAATTAAGTTGTACAATGTAGATCAATACTTGTTTTTTGCATCCATTGCAACTTAAGACAGGAATATACTGTTCGGCACAGTTTAATTCCAGTGATTGTAATAGAAGGAATTTGGGTAAACCTGCCATTTTGGCAACTGCACGCCCTTCTCTTGCTTTTTAAAATAGTATAGAGTTATAGTATGGGACATGTTATTTATGTGTGTCCTGTTTTGAAGTATATTTTAAGATCACCCCTTTTATCCCATTAAAAAGAAAATGCAGCGTGGCTCAGGAGCCTGTGGGTACTGGTGCTTGACTTCAGCTGGAGCAGGAGACCTTAACAAGCATTTTACCTGCAGACTTCGGGGGGGGAAAGGCTGGCCAGCACTGGGTGACATATCTAATGGTAGTTTATAGAAATACTTTTATTTTGCTTAGGCTGTGGGTGGAAAGCCACCTAACTGTATGTTTACTTACTGTGGATGTAGTTCAGTGTAGTCTGAGTGTTGCTTCCACCAAATGTCCTGTAGTTCTGTAGCATTGCCAGCTCCCAACTGTTTTTTGTTTTGGCAGGAGAAAGCAGTCCGGGCATGAAAGCCCTGAGCTTACCAAATGTTTTTGCTCTGCATCACAAAAATATACTTGACCAGGCAGAATTCCATCTATATGCCTTATGATAGTGTGCTGCATTAATACGTGCATACATTGTGAAAATATCTAGACAGACAAGTGTTTGATGTCAGAGCTGAGAACAGATTTATTTTTTTTTTCTACCTCAGCGTTGTATTTTTGTTTTGGACTGTTTTTGTGTACAAGGGACTACAGTTGTCAGCCTTTAGTACAGTACAATGATTAAGACCAAACTGACTTGGAGAACTTTTTTCAAACTAAGTATGTTGCTTAATCTTAATTTGTTTTTTAAATATTCCTTAAGATACCTTTTAGTATAGTGTACTTCTAGGTTTTCTTACTATGCATCTGTAAATAGTGTGATACTGATATCTGAGGCACTCTGTTGGCAGCATTTTTAATTCTGCCCTGGGCTGGTATAAGGAAGGGTCTGTATGCCTCAGGTGTTTGCACTGGTGTATTTGGTTGCGCAGTGATAGCAAATCAGTCTGATAGGAGTAGTAGAGGTGAGGGTTATAATACATCCTTTATACTTGTGCATGCAACCTGTTTGTTTCTCTTCTCTAGTAGTCTTGAAGTACCTTGCAAGTACTTTTCTAGCAACCTTGAAGTTTGTACTAAAGGAGTGAGTGGGTGCAAAGCTGCCTCCACCTGTTTCTAGCTTGTTTGTGTTGGCTAGATCATCATGGGCTGGAAAAGTCTTGAAAGTCTGGTTGTGCAAACTTCCAGTGGGATTTTTAAAGAGCATATAGGGAGGAGATCAGGAATTGGAGACGCAGGGAAATTGCTTCCTTTTCAGGAGGAACATGAGTACCAAAAGTGAGGTGTTAAGCAGACAAATACACCATGAGAAGTGAGTGTTGTAATCAAAGAGGAGGAAATAGTCTGCTTTTAACATAGAAGAAAGTTCCTCCTGAGCTGAGGTTTTTGGATGACAGCTGTTGATTCAGAGACAAGCTTTTAACTTGGAGATTTAAAGCCCTGGGTACAGGAGGTAAAAGCTCAGCACCAGAAGCTGCTATAATTTTCCTTAGCTGATTTAAGTGTGTATAGATTTAATTATTTCACACTTGCTCAGTATTTTGGTTAATGTGAGGGCAAAAAAAAGTTATAAGGTTGAGAATAGTTTTTTGCTGTTTGATGTAAATTGTTGATTGCCTATGTGACTTAAGCAAGCTAGTTTGAGGGGTTTTTTTTGGGGGGGGGGGGAAGATCCCTTGGATATATTACAGTGAAGTTGTCAAAGACTTGGGGAAAAATGTGGGAGAGGGAGAAAAGAATAGATTCCTGGTAACAGTAATGCTGTGATACTTGCACAAAAGATACTTTAAAAATTGAATTTCTGGTAATCAGGAAACTCTGCATGTTGTTTCTTGTTTCATTTTTTGTCCTAAAGGCTTGATTATGCTAAAACCATAGGCAACCTTAGAAGAAATGTGTGTAGAAACATGCATAGATGTTTGTGAGTGTATGCATATATCTGTGTACCGTATGTCTCGCAGGTAGACATAAACACACCACGTATGTTATATATTTATTCCCCCCAAAAGACCAGATCCTAAGAACATGAAGGATCTGGATCTTACAGAAGTTTAGTGCATTTGCAACTTTGTTGCAGTGGCATATCTCGAAGGAATAAAGTAATGCATATATAGAATTGTTTTCAGTCTATGACCTCATTGTTAGAGGAGTTACTGCATTGTTATTCTGCTTTAGAAAAATCCAACTTCCTTGGTTAATTATAAGCAGTTTGTTTACCATAGCCACCCAAACCTTGAAATATTTACTGAAGTTTGTAATCCATCCATCTTTCTTAATGTTTTTTTCCTCTTATTTTCAGTGAATTTACTGGACTCACGCACAGTAATGGGGGATCTAGGATGGATAGCCTACCCGAAAAATGGGGTAAGTCTCTGTTGTTGTTTGCTTTCTCTCTCACAAATTATACTAACCGTTTCCATTCGGAAAGTAGACTACTGGGTTTAAAAACTCCCTGGAGTGATTTGTCGGCAATGGAGGGGAAAAAATAAATAAAACAACAAGCTGTGACTGGAAAAATGGAGCTGTGTGGCTAGGGGATTGATTTATTTATGCAGCAGAGCCAGCCACAAGTATTAAAAAAAAAAAATAAAAAATCATGAGTCAGCCCCCTCATTCCTCCCCTCACCAAAAAAAGCCATGAGGTTATTTAAATTTTTTTTAAATTATAAATTCTTGTTCTTTTCTTGAGCCTTTGGGGTGAATGTACAACATAGTTTTCTGGAAGTTTTTTTCTTCTGAAATGCAGGGTCTGGGACATTACTTTAAATGAACAGGGCTGTTCAGAAATACTTTTCAGGCTCATGATAAAATTCTGGGAGCTGATAACTCTGGAACAGGAGCTGAGTTTTAAGCACCTTGAAGAGCCTCTGTCACCATTAACTATACTGAGAACTGAAAGAACCTGGCCTCCTTATTTGATACCTGAAATAGGTGCTGGAGTTTACATGCATTAGTACCCTCCAGTGTGTGTGCTTGGCCTGACTGCATGTGCGAGCAGTCACTGCTGTGACTTTTGGTCTTTGATTTGGCTGGGGCATCCTCAATGCTGTACTGTAACAGAGCTTTGGTACCATCTCGAAAGGTTGACTCCTGCATGGCGCTGACCTGGGAGCCATGAGCACCGTGTGGGGCAAGAAAGCATCCACAGACAGACATGCTGCATAACTGAGCCCTCCAACAGAGCAGCTCTTCAGAATGTGTTATTCCAGAGTTTTAGTCACCAGATGAAACGGACTGTGGAACTGTCTTGGACTCCAGTTTGATTGTCATAAAAATGGTGGCAATGTTTATACAAAATGCAGCCAACCCTGCACATATTTATTACACAATGAATTGAAGTCTGGCTTTCCATATATTCTGTGTAGATGAAAGGTTGTAGAAATGGCAGCCTCTCTCAGACAAGCTGTGTGCTTGCAGGCATGGGTTATGGCAGAGATGTAAAAGCTACACGGGACAGCTCAGTTTATCCTCAACTCAGTTCAAGATCTAATCCTGTTGTGGTTGGAGTCCATAACAATATTTTTTCTCTATTGATTTAAAGCCAAGAAGTAAACTTGCTCGCCTTGCGTGTGTGTGGGCATCAGAATAACCAGTGCCAGATGTGCTGGCACAGCAATGTGTTGGTGCCATGGCACACTATAAAGATCCCAGTGTCTAGTTCTTTAATGGAAGATTTTTCCTTTTTGAAAACCTCCAGGTATTTTTCCTGTGGTATAAAGCACAGTTGCTGTATATACCAATGTCCTTACAGGAATATCAGTAGAGAAATAACTAGGCCTGAATAGCTGAGAAGATTCCTGGGTCTGTATATGTAGAGGAGTAAAAGAAAAGCTAAATATCCTATGTATAAGCCTTAGTTGTGTTATTTTCATAAACCTTTCTATATTTACAAGCTCAGTTTTCAAACAGCACCTGGAAATGCATTCATAAATGCCAAATTAATGGTTACTGACTCAAAAGGGAGGATTTTTTCCTTAAATTAACTTCCACAAAAAAAAGTGAATTGGGCGGTTGGTTTTTGAATTTCCAGAAATCTCCTCTTAATCGTCTTTGTTTTCATGGGACATCATAAAAATCCATGGGGCTAGCCCAACTGTCTCTTTCTTGGCCTAATATATTTGCAGTATTTTATAAGTACTGAAAAAAAGTCTTCAGATTTTCTTCTCTAACCCCCTTATCTGCTCTGCAGTCAGCTATGCTGCAGTCATACTCTGCTTAATTTTTTTGAAAGTTCTATCTTGTATAAATATTTTAAGTAACTCTTACTTCAGGACTTGAATTTGGAAAAGGAGGGAACTTTGTGGTCAGACGCAACCTGTTCTTTCTGAGGTATTCTCATACAAATTTGTTATCTTGGGATGTCCTCTTAAGGAAAATTTTGGAAGGTCTGTGTATCTGTCTGCACAGTCCCACAGACATGTACGCACTGTAGTGTTGCAAAGTGTGACAGATACAGACCATGTGCTGAAGTAAGCTTTTTGATGCATAGTATTTTATTATTGCTATTAACAGCATCCTGTAGAGTCTAGTCACTTCAAGTAGCTGGTAGCAATTCCAGTGGTGATACGTTTCCAACTGAAGATACATTAGATTTTGAAGCAGCCTTCAACTCTTCTAGTGTTGCTGCTTCTGCACTTGATTTTTTATTATGAATCTTAAGGAAACTTAGTATTTTTCCTAGAACCACATCTGCTAGGAGATTGCACCAGGAGCACGGTTGCTGTTAAAGAAAGCAAGTGTTTAGTTTTTATAGTTGTATGAGAGTGCCTGGGAGAAGTTATCTGTATATACAAAGGCTTCAGTTGGTAAGTTTTGAAAATGGATTTCCACATTTAAGAAAAAAACAAACAAACAAAAAAAACCAACCAAAAAACCCCCACAAAAAAACCCAAGAAAAAAAAAAACACAACCAAAAAAACCCCCCAAAACCTCAAACATCCTCCCCACCCCCCCAAAAAGAAACCCTAATAGAGGTAAGAGGTCCAGTCAGGACCAATGAGCTTGCATTTGGCAGATCCTTTGTAGGTGTCATAGTCTGAACTTTTATTATAGCTATGTGCCATGGTAATGTTTGTGTATTAAAGCTTTAAGACATTCTGTGCTCTAGGGAGGTCTAGCTGCCCTCATTTAGCCTGTTGCTCACCTCATTTTTGCTGAATGGGAACACAATGGGAAAATGTGATTTAACTTGGGAAATGAAAGCAGCAGTGTATGGGAAGGAGACCGACCCTCCAGTCTGGAGACAGATTAGGCTTAGAGGTAGACCTGTTTCATGGCTGTAATTCCAAATAAAGCACCACAGCTGCTTTACTCCCAGCAAGATCAGACCTTGGTCCACTGCTAAACAGTGTGCTCCAGCTTACCTAGCGAGTTACGGGGTTTAGTGCATGGGAGAGGAACACTCTAGCTAAGGGTTGCCTCTGCAGAGCTTTGTCGAGCTAGGCGCTTATTTGGTACAGGTTTTCGTAGTGTCTGGTATTCTTGCAGCCTGGCTGGCCTTCATTTCCCCAATGCACATAGAAGGTAAGAGAAATCCCCCTCTTCCATTGTATGGAGGGACCAGTGGAAATGAAATAATGTGATTGAAATGTGCTGTGGCCAAGCAGGGGTTGAAACAATGTCTCCTGGTACGAAGAACCAGCTGTTGCACAGGAGAAGGTGCTTTTTCTTTTTCTGCTGCTTTGCTCTGAAGGATTAATGGATCCTGGTATTGTGCCTTCCTGGCTGCCCCAGGAGGCCTTCCCTGGCTGTGTGGGTTCAGCAACTTGGCAGCAGTTGTGCAGTCGGCTCTTAAACGTGCAGTTATATCTGTTAGAGCATGAGTAAAGTCCTTGTGAGGTCCACGTGGCGATGGAGCTCAGAAAAGGGACTGTCTCCCTGCCAGTGGAGTGTGCTCAGAATGGAAATGCTGCCTCTTCCGCAGCTCAGGATGGGAATCAATCCTGTTATTACATGCCAAAGGGACAATTTGGACTTTGCTTTGTAGCTCATGTAAGTTTACTTTAACCTGAAGGAGGTTATTGGGATTACCAGAAGCTGTATCAGAAAAGTCTGGTCCCTCTTGTGTGGTAGGAAGCCCTCCAAGCACATCAACAAAATCAGTCAGCTTTTTTTACTAAAGCCTATGCTTGAATAGCAGGTCTGCAAAGCCTGTGTCTCTCTTTTACCTCTGTACTTCTTCCTGGGATGCTGCTTAGGATTACTCAAACTGGGCGCATTCAGAAGGTCATGTGTGCATTATGTAAGGCTGTGACCCTGACAAGCTCTGACCTACAGAAACTGCCTGCACTTGCCTGTGCTAAACATACATTTTTACCATATGGAAGCTCACAGAAGTAGAAACAATGGTAAGTGCTGTGAGAGAAATAGCTGGTCAGACAGTGTTTGTAGGCTGTATTGCCTCCTCTCCTCCCTTGATTTAGCAGGAGACTCTGCGTGATGCATTTTGACTCCCTGCAAAGTCATAGCAGAGGGAGAAGCTACTAAGGAGCCCCCTGTAAACCTGTGCTGACCTTATTTGGTCTGGTCAAATAGACACACAGCCACTTTTAACAATATCTGGATAATTGCAAAAGTTGCTGATTAAAATAAAAGCTTTCTTTAGCTGGCTTGATTTATTCAGTGATTATGTCTGATTTTTGTTTCAGTAGCTATAATAGCACTGATTTGTTTCAGACCATCCCTCCTTTGAGGGTTTTTAAACATATTTCTTTACAGCTTAGAAGTGCTCTTTTTTTTTTCTGGCCAAATTGGAGTGCTGCACACCTGCTTTGCTTTTGTGTAACAGGTCCTCTCCCAGTGCCTCCACCTCCCATTGATTTCCCTGACCTTCCTGTAGCACAGAACAGGAAAGCCTCTGCGGTCCTTGGGGTGTTGGCTGTGTGCTGTGGCTCGTTGCACAGCTCCACGTGCTGGGATTTTTTTCTAGGCTCAGACAGGAAAATAAACATGTACTAAGGAACCTGGTCCTGGAGAGATGTTCATAATTCTGTATTCATTGCAGAAAATGAGACCACTAGATGACTTGTTACATGTGAACGGCAAGAGGCAAAGCAATTGCTCCTGCTTTTGGTAGTTAGTAAGGCCAAATACTGAAAGTTGGGGGGTAAATTCAGCCAGATTGATTCTCCAAGTTGCTTCTCATTCATGTAGGACATTGGTGGGTTTGACTTATTTTATTATTTTTTTTCACAAGCAGCATTTTTGGCTCATTCTTTTGAGGACGGGTACCCTAGGGTGCCTCTTTGAAGTTAAAAATAATGGTGATTTAGATTACTCAGCATGGTTTGTGAATAGATTCATGTTGTTCTCTGTCAGTCTTGGTTCAGATAGAGATTTTATACAGGAATCCTGGATTGGAGGCAGTGTTTGCCCTCAGGGACAGAAATAAAGGGGGAGGGACAGGGGGTAGTGAGAGGAGAAGGAGGATTCTTGGCACCATTGAGCTGTGTCATGTAGCTATGATTATAATTGGCATTTTCAGGGCAGTACTTTTGGCAGCCTGTGGGTTTTTTTATTTTACTTTTTTTTTCCTGCAAATGCTGCTGCTCAGCTGTGACCAGTGTAGAAGAGGAATTGGGGGATATGCTAACATGGCAAGAATGCAATTTATACTGCGGTAGGGAACATGAGGGAAATAAGTAATACCAGAGTAGGTGAAAAAAATATATTAATGCACCTTAAAAGCTTGCAGTTTGGCTGCTTTGTATGTACACGCTTTTGTGCATGTACAGGTTAGTAAGAAACATACTGCATGTCTAAGTATTTGAAGTAAACTGAGTAATCCAAATCAAAGCAGTACTTAACATTTTCCGTTATATACAGAATAAAGGAATATTACACTAAGAATTTGTGGGATAATATTCAATAGAGTTGAAATATATCCACTTAGATTTCTCAAGGTAAAATGCAGTATCTGTATATATGTAAACTTCTTTCCTCTGTGACCCTCCCCTTGATTCTTTATGTGCTTACATGGTCATTTTTGCTCCTATCTAATGAGGCCGTGATGTGTTTTCTTTTGGTTATGCTGCCTGTTTTAGTGTGCCAGAGTGATTCATGCATGCTTGTATTGTATAGCATAATTATAAAAAGAGCTTGAGCCTTGGGTCTGAAAAGACACCAGAAGTTAATAATGCAGTTGTGCAGGATACTTGTGATAATTGAACTAAACTGTGTTTTAAAGCGGTGCTGAGTTCATGTTTCAAGCTCTGAAAGCTCCAGAGTGAGACTGAAGATTATGGAGGTAATGAGAGTGGAATTCGGCCAGCTGACTACTGTTCAAATCGGTGGATTTCCCTGCTGAGTTGGTGGCCTCACCAGTGCTTGTAGAGCTGCATTTGTTTCAGAGAGCTTGAATATACCAATCAAAATGTAAAGAGATCAGCTCTGCAATGGAGAGATGTGTCTTGTGTGAAAAGGCTGATGGAGTTGGGTGTAGCACTGAGTGTTGGACTGGCCCATAACCACCTTGAAGGATGCGGAGAAGAAAGGAATAATGTCTTGCCCAGGTTGGCAATGGGTAGGACAAGAAAAAGAGGATTTGTTTCAGCTAACCAGATTCAGGTTAAATTTGATGGAAAGTACTTACTTTCTACTAGTTCATCTTTGCGGCAGATGCAGAGTTTCTTTCACAGTAGGTCTCTGACAGCAGGTCAAACCATCATCTCCATTGCTCTGGACAAGCAGAGTTCATCTCTTCTGGAGGAACAAACCAGGTTGATCTGTTTAGGTCTCTCCCAGCTCTGCATCTGAAACTCTGCTGTCTGAAGGCTTGTCCTGACTGTCTAGGGTGAGATCTGTTGTTGTTTTTCTCTGAGCTCTCTTTTTTTTTTCATCTTGCCCTGCTTAAAAACCACATTGCTGTTACTCATTCAACACCTTGTATTTAAGATGTGCTCCTCTGACACCTGCAACTGGTTAGTCATGGTATATAGCTGCTTTTAAACCAGAGTACCTCATGCTAGACAACAGTTCTCACTGAATAGCCTCACCATTTTATTCATGTCCTTTCTCATATCTTCATTACCATCTGAAGTTAAATCTTCTCACTTTGTTTGAGGATGCTCTTAAACTTGTTGTCCTGGGCTCTCAGCTAGCTGCCCTTTGGTTTGTACACTGTTGACATGAATCCAGCCTTTATTTGGGAGCAGCATCTGGCGAGGCATAGGCCTTATTAAAGGAGATCTAAAATGCCTAGAGTACTTCAAGGTACTGAAAATAAATTAATACGAGTAAGATTAAGAATAAAGCAAATCTTTATCTCGGCTAGAACTGTATTACTGGAATAATATATTCCTATCCTAGTCTTGAAAATCCACCACAGAAGAAATGAAGGCTGATCCTTCAGTATATCATTTTGTAAATACAGTTGTCAGCATTAGGTTCCTCCACACAGGCTCATTGGGCGAACAATAATCTCCTTTCACGCTAAAAAGTCTTTTTTTCTCTAGTGTCTAGGAATTACGTTTGGGGATAAAAGAGCTTTGAAGAGCTTTATCTTCTAAAACCATTGTTTTCTCTGTTACTTTTGTGCCAATTTCAGAAATACTGGTATCCAACAGTTAGTAACTGTACAATTAAAACGTATAAATGTCATGCTGTCATGGAGAAACTGAAACTTTGCAGAATAAAGCATTACCATTATAGAATGCATGTGCAACAGCCCAGGGTCTATAAAACATGCATTAGGATTTTATAGCTTATGTTGATGAATTTTTGTAGGATGTTACTGACTACTTCGTATGCTAAATATATGTATCAGTGGATTACTTATCACTTAATTGCATAATCCTTTTATAAGACTTAAAATGCATTGGCCTTGCTCTTGCCCCATTTGACAGCATATTTTTTTATTCAGGTTAATGGCTTATTTGGGTAACTAAATTCAAGGCTGCAGTCCTGTTTGATTTATTTAGTGTTCTTATGATCAAAGAAGGTTGGTTTTCTTTTCGTGTTACTCATTCAGGAAAGCCAGCTTGAAAAACATGAAATAAAATGAATGCTAAGTTCAGAAAGGGAAACACATAGTAGGCTTGTCTAGAAGAAGAAAAGTTTAAATGCAAAATTCCTGAAAATAGTGTTAAGATGGAAGCTGCTATTTGTCTTCATGACCCTTGGTTGCCTTGTGTATTGCACAGTGAATGAAGACAATAAAAACTAGAGGGCTTTTTTGAAGACCCATCACCTAGATTAAAACCAGTAAGGAGAACTTTTTGACTGACTGCTGTTTTACTGCAAAGCCCTGATATGTGACTACTCAAGAAATAGTTCAGCAGTTGAACATCTAGGACTGTTGGAAGAAACTTTCATCCGTTTGTAAGTTATTAACAGGAGTGGTTCAGGATTTTCAGAGGCTGAAAATGGTGGCATCAAGTTCTCTGCTTGTCCTGGTCACAAAACTGGGGTGTTTTACAGTTGCTTAAGGCTACATGCATATATGAAAGGGTAGGGTGGGACTGTTTTTGGCTATTAAAAGAAAACACCAGTATTTTAGTTGGAAGCTCTTTTTGCCTCAAAATATTTTTGGTTTATAGTCTTAATTTATCTTAAGATTGCTTCGTTTTGGGGGGAAAAAGCATGCTAAGCTTTATGATTTAGTGTGTTTGACCTAAAGCAGGCAGTAATCATGAGGTCTGTCGGTTTTAATATTGAAAATACTGTGGCAAAAACAGATTAAGTACCAGGAGTACACATGAATGCAAATACATCCTTTCAGGGGTTGTATGTTAATTCTTCTCCAAAGAAAAGTGGTGGCTCCTCTCACCAGCTTTTAGGCTCTTCCCAGCACGAATGATGAAGCGCTGTTGAAGGGAGTGTGGGTGACACCTGGTTATCATCATCTCTGTGTTACCCCTGTGACGTTGGATGCTGCCAAGCCGCTGTGATCGATTGTCTGCACCCCGTGGGCTGAAAGGTGGCTGCTGCTGCTTCCCCTGCCTGGGCAGAGGGTTTGGGGGGGAAAAAAAACCCTACCCAAAAACCCTCAAAAAAATAAAGACTCTGCCATCCTCTGGGGAGTGGTGAGCATTTAGGGGAGAAAGCAATTATTTTTTCCATGTGTAATAGGAAAATACTGTTCCTTATTTCTGTTTGAAGATGGTTTACTGAAAACACATCAGTGATGTAGTAGCAGTTTAGAGATAGGAGCGAATAACACTTGCATGTTAGTTTGATCCTCACTTACCCCTGTATGATCTCAGTAAGGAATAGTCCATGGATGAGTTGCCAGATAGCTGCAGGGGGGCCAGGATCAGGCCCAGGGGGTTGGTAGGAAGCAACCCCACCCCCCCAAGAAGAGTGGGTGCTGTGCATCAGCATGTTGATGAAGGAGGAGGACAAGGAATTGCCTGCTGAGCTGGGCACTCTGGGGCAACTCCCAGGAGAGGGGTGGAGATGGTGAGGAGTCGAGGTTGCTGATGGCTTTCTGAAAACTGCATCTGTCAGACCAGGCTGAAACATCCCCAGCACAGCCCTTGATTTGCCTCCTTTTACTGCTTTCCAAGAAGGAAAGAATTACTAGATACCTCGTTCTTGCCAAGTGCTCTGATAAGCATTTAACTTGTGTGTTCTTGCTTATTTCTTTTGTGTTCATTGCTCCAGCAAGTTCTTCATTTAACAAAATTAACAGTAGAAAAAAAATCAAATTACTCTATCTTAAGCAGATTTGTTTAAATTGTTAGAAAAGTTATCCATCTAAAACGTGGTTTCACTTTAAGACTGTGCATCTTAAAGATTTCAGTGTCTATGAACTACCTATATATTGAAACACAGAAAATAATGTCCCTTAGATCTGTTATTGTGCTGAAATAACCAGAAGCTTGTAAAGATGTATGATTTCTGTGGATAATTACCCTCCTTTGGATGCTTTCTTGCAGTATCAAAGATGAGAACTTTTGAAGGTGGGGGGGAGGACTGAGCCTTTATGCTGCAACAATTTTCAGTTGACTTCAGCAAAAATATTTTGGGGCAAGTGACATGGCCCTTGTCGTCAGGGGTCTTCCTATAACAGTGATGATTCTTCCCGTAATATTGACAGTCCGTAATGCTGTGCAGAAGATGCAGTTGGCAGGAGAAGATAGCACAGAGTATTTCCTAATGTGATTTGAGATGTTGGCGTACACCCTTAATCCATTTGCAACTCTGTTCGGCTGTGAGGCAGAGCTGCAGGCTTGGTGTTAATCCTGTTCAAGTCAGCCCCTCCCCTGCCTTCCCTTTAGCTTTGAGCTAGACCAAGAATTGGTGAGTGAGGGCGGGGCGGGAGAGGAGGTGATGACAGGACTTGAACTTAAATATCTACTTATTGAAAGTGATCTTTCAGAATTAATTGATATTTTAGGTGTTTGAGTTCCGCTGTGATGCAGATGTGCTACTTGTAGGGAGAAGTCTTGCTGGGATGGTATCCCCAAGACCGAGCTGTATCTAGCAGATGCGAAGTGGGGTGGGAAAATTGCTTTTGAAAAGGAGGACTTAGACTTGCTATTTTTCTTCCAGCTGCTTAGCAAAACTAGCACCTTCTGCCTGTGCTGTCAGCCTCTTTCACTGGGACCTCAAATGGGTTTTTTTGGGGGGTGGAGGTGTTTCTATTTGCATATTCGGCCTGTGAACACCAGTTACAGAATGTTGTGATTCCTCTGGTTTCTTGCTGGAGCCTAGGGCTCATTCCTGAAGTTTGTCACTTGAAGCTGAGGGCCATCAAAATAACTTCTGCTCTGCATGATGTCTGCTCAGCATTGCTTGTTCCTGGTTCTGTCAACAGCAAAGGATAGCAAAAATGTGGCCTTTGGTCTTCATTCAGAAACCTTTGGGCTGTTCAGTTTTATTTTAGCTTTACTTTCTTCAAAAATTGGGAATGTTCACACTTGAGAGCTTTTTCTTGGTTTCAAACCTCCAAACTGACTGGGCAGCTGTTGGAGCTCCTTGCAAGACATAATTTTAAGCACTGTTACAAATTGTAGGGCATGCACTGACTGTTTTAGTTGGTTACAATGCAAATGTATAGTAAGCCTGTAAATCATAGCCAGTGTTGTGATTACAAATCATTACAATAATGCGAGATTATTCAGTTTGTCGCAAATCCTTCTAGACTACACAATTAAAGTTGTAACCACAAGTATAATCCTGTGAGATAGTCACTTCATTACACAATCTCCTTCTGGTTTACTGTTTGCTTTATTTTGATGCCAGATTGAATAACTGAATGTTCCTGTGTAGTTAACTTCAATGGCAGCATATCTGCTTTTTGTGTTGCTGCTAACTCTGGAGTTTGTTTTACATCCTTAAAAAGATGGATATTGATGAATACAATATTTGGGCAAAGCCTTGATGATTTCAGTTCTAGTGCTGCTAAAATCAACCCCAAAATGATGAAGTTTTTTAAAATGTCAATCACTATAAGTGTCTTGTCAGATGATCAGAAAGTGAGTTGCAGTCATTGATACGTGGTGGTAGGTGATGGGGTAGGTGACTGCAGGCAGGCTGGTGCCTCCTTGCAAAAGCAGTGGCTGCAGCTGCCCCGCTGCAGAATTAGTGAGGCAGAGTACAGCTGCTGAACAGGAACCAAATGAATAGTTGACTTGGAAATGGATTTCAGACCAAAAACCTTTTTGCATGGTTTCCGATATCCATCTCCGTTCTCCTGTGGTAGTCGTTGTCTTTTCCTGATGTTGGATGTCATGATGCTTCCAGTGCAAAGGAAAGCACAGTGGGCCAAGGAGCGACTTGTGCCTGCTGGCCAGAGCCCGATGACTCAGTGTGTCAGAGTAATTCTGACAAATACCCAGACTGAGATAATCCAAACGTGTCAGGGGATTTGGTTGTTGTCCTACTTATTCATTTTAATGATTATTGAATATCTGTGCTGGTTATACAGGCTGTAAGCTCAGCTTCCCAAGCCCTGTATATTCAATTTCAAAATGCTGCTTATTCAAAGTCCTATTTATTTAATTCAGGGGGCTGGTCTCGATGTGGACAGGCTGTGCCGATAGGCAGGAGCTACTGCGTCCTTTGGAGTTGCAGTAACTAAGTCTGGCAGAGCCTGTTTCTTGGAGCCATATAAACTGGCAAACGTCTTCAGCCCCCATGGGATTTGGTTATGATGCTGCTTGTGTAATGTTTGTAAAAGGCTTTTGCTGTGAAGGTGTTAGAGAGAAAGCAGGGAATCTTAAGCAGCCTTTGCTCAGTGTTTGCAAAGCTTTTTTTTTTTTGATGCCACTAGCCCAGGTAAACCTTTTGGACTCCTCTCTTCCTTGCCCCTTTTGAGCAGAGCGCTGCTACTGAGGTTTTCTGCTTGCAGGGTTAGCTGCACCAGTGCTAACCTGGGGTGTTTTCCCCCAGCACTGCTGTTTGCAGAGGCTGAGCTCGCTGAAGCTGGGTGTGCAGAAGTCCCTGCGCATCTCTCCAGATGTTGCAGAGGGTCTCTGGCAAAGACCAAAATCTGTGTTGAGCTTTTTTGTGAGAGGAGCTTTTGCCAGATTAATTCACTGGTGTATCTGTCCCTGCTGGAGGACCACATAGTTTCCCTATTGATCAAGGACAAAGCAAGCAACTGAGACCCAAAATGGGTGCTAGTGCCATAGGTGTCGTGTGTTTTCTTGAACTGGGAATGAGCCTAACTTTGTCTTTAAAAAACAGACTGTCCTCTTCCTTTTTTCTCACCTTTGTTTTGTCTGTTCAAAAAGAAAGCAGGAAAGAGAGAAAATAGAGTGAAAGCAAATTTTTCACACACGATGCTGTGACCAAAGCTATTACTTGGCAAATTTCCTTTCTTCTCTGCTCTGCAGAGTTTTAAATCTGAGAACTAAACTAGTTTTCTCCCCTATTACAGTAAATACATAAGTAATCAAAATGATATTAAGAAAGAAAGTTGGGCAACTCCCCGCTGTTCAAGTATGTTAATTGCAAATCATTGACATTCTAGACATGCTGTTTCTTACTGAGTTAGTTTCCTTGGTGGAATAAAACAATCAATTGAAAAAAAGAACAATATTATAGTATTTGCTAGTTCTTGTTATTTAAAAATAAGAGCAGATTTGTGAATGTGTGAGCTGAAGGTAATGGTGTTGTAGCTTCATAGGATTTAAGGCCAGCGGGGCTGTTAAGATGATGCAGTCAAGTCTCCTGTGGTACGTAGAGTGTAGAAACTTGTTCAGGGGTCCTTGCAGCAGATCTGTAACCTTGATTTGACCTACAGTGCATCTTCTGGAGAGCAATTTTTTTTCTTTTTAGTCTTCCCCTTAAGGTGAGTCTGCCATGTCCGTTTGCAGCTTGTGCCAACAGCAAGTTGTCCTTGTTATAAGACAAGCTAATCTTTCTAGCCTGAACTGGTCAAACTTGAGTTCTTAGTCAATGGATCTTGCTATGCCTCTTCTTCCTGACTTTACAGGTATGCGCTAGTCATCTCTCTCATCCCAACCCTGTTTCAGGCAAATAGAGCACACAAGCAAGTTAACCTCATCCCAGCCTTCTCTTCAGGTTTTTTTTTTTTTTTACGGATTTTTGTGCTGTAAAGTAGGTTTTTGACCTCTCAAGTAGCTGTGGACTCTCCTTTCTGGGATCTTTGTTTTGTCCTAGCTGAAGTGTTGTCATTTGAAATGAAAGTGGCTTTCTGGACGTGGTCTTAGTAAAGTGTTGCATTATCTTTTGTTTGCTCTGTGAGGCAAAGGGATCATGAGGAGAAGAAAATCATCCTTGTGATAGAAGCCAGGTGGAAGCAAAGGGGGAATCTTGGTGGCTGCTCAGCTGGATGCTGTGGCAGGGAGGAGTTGGGGTACACTGCCAGAGGTATCTATGACCTGAAACTGTGTGCGAGAGCTGTGCTGAACCCTCTGCCATCAGTTAACTTACACGCTTGGTTATTTGGCAAGGGGAGTCCACAGGAGATGGACGTGCTACGACATGAGTGCATCGTGTACATAATTTCTGTTGGGAAGACAGGTTCCTGTTACTGGGGAAGATACAACTCTGCAGCCTCCTGAAGCCCTAGGAAAGGTAGGATTTGGTCCTGGCTCAGCATCAGCCTTAGTGCAAGTAAAGGCTTCACGCCTGCAAAGCCAAATGCCTTGCAGCATCTTGGGACTCTGTGTCCCTGAGTGGAGGAGACTGCACTGAAATCACCTGTATGCCTGGATGGCCTGCCTGTGACTGCTTCAGTCCACACAAATATGAAAAGTCCTCTTTTTTGTGTGTATGAGTGGTAGAGTTCTTTCTTTAGGTCTGGTCCTCTGTGACTTGCACCCAAGGCTATAGGAAGCTATGGAGATGCAAGAACAGGTTTTTGTGTCCTTCCCTGAAATGGCTTATTCCTTTACTTGGTATGAAATTTCTTTCACTGCTTACTGTTTTAAGTTTCTTTGTGCACAATAATTTATGGATGAGAGCACACGTTATTAGAAAGCTTTATGTATTATGCGCTATGGGGGCAACTTTTCAACATCAGAGTGCCATTTCTTTAGCTGTCTAACTTCCAGTGGGTATGTGTTTTGGTAAGAAGAATGATGTCAATTAACCACATAACCTGTAGAAGTGCTGTTTCCTATGCTAATTAGCTCTTCCTCTGAGAATTGTACTTTTAATTTATTTTTTAAAGTGCATTCATTCATCCTTTTCCTTTCAAACATCAACACTCTGTGAAACATGCATCTGGTTTCACTGAAAGAGACAAAGATTGAAAGGGGATTGATTTCATGGTTTGACTGCTAAATAATGACAAAACTGGGTTTGTAACTTCATGTTTGTGTGAAGTGGTCAATCAGTCCATTTTGTAGAGTGAGTTGAAGGCCTAGAATAGGGATGGATAAATAATCATCTGCAGTTTCTGTGCTGCGTAGCGCCTTTCCTCCTGGGGACTCCTGAAGATTATTTAAAACTTTTTAACTGGAAATTCAGGCCACAGATGAGGATTATCTTGCCTAGCAGTAACATGCTGTTGCTGCTATTCAGCTGTGTTATGCCCATAAGCTGCACAAAATGGAGAGAAGCTTGCGTTCAGTGATGGGCCAGCTGTGAAAGTGGCTCTTCCATACTCGCATCCAAGGGAGGTCCTTGGTTGTGGTTTTCTGACCAGCCCTGGCCTGCTTTCTTAGCCCATGGTATGTTGATGTTCAATTGGTTCCTTAGTGGTAGAAGAGAGCATGGAGTAGCAGGAGGTTGCAGGTGAGGAAAAATAGCCGATGAAATACAGAACCACTCCAGAAATGTATCTTTTTCTGAGATGGTTAGGATATAGGACACCCATCAGGAACAAGTGAGCACAGCCATGTTTCTTCAATTCCAGATTTAAAGAAAAATTGAGGTCCAGGTTGCATCTCTGTTTGACAAAATTACATCCTTGTAATTTGTATGCCATGTTTAAATAGTAACATAAGCCTGATGTGGTGGGAATTAAATCCCATAGAATAAAAAGTAACTAAAAGTTGCATTGTGTTGTGGAATAGGCATAACAAGCATCCACATGTATAATTTATTACCTATAGTGGGTAAGTACTCAACAACAGTCATAATAAACTCATTCTGTTCGTTCATTTTTAGATCTTAGCATACTGATTCAGACCTTAACTGAAAGTGAATATACAATCAATGTGAGGCTTTTTATGCTGGCTTAATAATGTAGGCCTGCTGAGGATCTTTAATTAAATAATTATTCTTTGTTCAATCAGGATAGATTGTTTCACTATAAGGATTTCAGGCAAGAACATGCAAGATCTGCCCTGAACTGATCACACTTCAGCAGCTTACTGTAATCCTGTGTAAGTGATAGTTTTTGTCACACAAAGCAGTGAGCGCAACCCAGAACCAGGAAAAAGTTGTAGTCAGATATTAAAAATGTAATGCCTAATTCTGGGATGATCAAAGAAAAGCATGGTAAGACCCAATTTGGTGGTGCTGTGAACAAAGTTACAGCTGTCTGACAAATGTGAAAAGCGGATTTTCTACAGGGCTCTGCTTCAACAGCTTGCTTTGGTTTTGGTGACAGTTGTAAGGTGCTCAGCATGTAGGGAATCGGCAAATCTTACTGGTAACCTCACATATTCAAGAGGTGGCAAATGGAGCTGTTAGGAGGAGGTGCAATAAATTGCACGGTGCATGTGCCTGCTGTGCACGCCAGTTCCCATAAGAGGATCTGCGCAGGCAGAGCAGCCTTTTCATTTCTTCTGTCTGAGCGTAGTGGAAATGTAAAAAATGTGTTTGGTGTGGAGGCTGCTGCTTGTAGCATCGCACGAGGCTGACTTTGGATGGCCCCTGCTGCCGCGGCATGCCATTAATGCAGCTCACGGTGGCTGGACTGAGAGGACTTCAGTGTTTATTAGGGGAATATAATCATTTAAGCCTGAATAAGCTTCAAAGCTCTAATGTGGCTGTTTGGCCAACAGAAATGAGATGTAAATTTGTGCTGAATAGCCACTGATTACAGAAAGATGATTAATGCAAGATTTAAAATTGATTTATGGGTGCAGTTGTCAAGGCCTAAGCCATGAATGTAATATTATCTCTATGAAAAGCTTTGGGTAGATGAGAGACCAGGGAGCAGGGACAAAATAATGCATTTGCTGGAGGGTCTGATAGGGTGTATGGGCCGGCTGAAATCTAGTCAAATTTGGTATAAGCCTGAGAGGTTAGGCTTTGCCAATGCAGCACGTGGATCACTTTGCCTGAAATATTAGAAAACCAAGAAGTTTAATCTGTTTTATTGAATTAAATGTACTTTTTGATCAAGTATTTTTTTCTTTTACTGGAAACTCTTAAACATTTCCTCACTTTCAAGAAATTATAGATAGTCTGTGACAGTGATAAAAATTAAGAATTTAGTTTAGTTTTTGCAAATTTTCACTGTTGTGGGCATTGAAAATAAGCCAAGTGATTGGTGCTATTCCAATTGTAGTAAACAGAAGCCCCAAATAAATTTTGATTTATTTAAATATTAGGACAACACTAAAGTAACAAGGAAAACTTCCATTCTTGCTGCTTTTGAAAATTGTTCTGTGAACCTCTTGGTATCATCAGGTGATGAGTAACATGAACAGTATCCCAAAAGCTTTGAGAATCCAAGCACTTAGTTATAAACCTAAAACGTATGTCATACTGCGAGTCCTGAAAATCTGGCTTTGTCAGTCTTCCAGTGTAAACTCTGTGGTGTCAACAGTGTTTGTTATGGCACTTGTTAAATTGTTCTGCAATGAGTGTTACATTAAGCAGTGAAAAATGATTTAATGGTATTGTGTTTCTTCATTGCTTCTTTCATGCTCATCTCTGTTGTCTTACCCGCAATTACTGGGCTGCAGTTTGAAATGGATGTTTTAATTCAGATGTACAGATAATTTCAAACCTTTTAAAAAAAAAAAAAAAAAAAAAAAAAAAAAAAAAAAAAAAATAGGGGGGGGGGGGGGGGGGGGTGCAAAAAAAAA
>NW_009258755.1:3063815-3090786 GCF_000687185.1 Egretta garzetta
AAAAAAAAAGAAAGAAAAAAAAAAAGAAATTGTGGGGGAGGAGGTGGGGTTTGCAAATAACACATTGCTTTGTTCTGGGCAGGGGTCAGAGCAGTCTCTGATTAGGTATGCTGGAGAGCGGCTGATGCTCCTTTTCATTTCAGTTGCGCTAACCTCCAGCTGGGTTCTCCTATTTGGATTCTGGTCCTGACATCTTTCATTGATCATGCAAATGATCAAAGTCTGAGCAAAACTTCTGTCCCACTTACATTTTTTTTCCATTGCATCTTGGTGTGCAGCACTGAAAAGTCTAGGTGACTTTGTCATGATGTTTTTTCATTTTTCAACAGCTTGAATTGTGCAGGTCTCTAAACAGATATTTCATCATAAGCATGTACTGCAAATAATTATGGGTTTAATTGCTCTTTCTTACAGGCTTGCTTGGGTGGGACTTGGTTTAGCAAATTGCTGCAAGTGTTTTGAGATGCTATCTCAGCTTTACAGAAATCTGCATTGTTTCTAGTCTTGCCTAGTGCAGAGCAATCCAGGAATTGCCGAAACTTTTGCATTATGTTACAGCAAGGGAGTTTTACTGAGAAGTCTCCTGCACAGCCTGCTGCAGAAATAGAAGGTGCGGCGGCAAACTTTGCATGCAAATATAAAAGACTATTGAAGAATTGTTCAAGTAGCAAATTCAAATGTTTAAACAACAGGAGCTGACGATTATGAAGTTCGTGTAACTTTAAGTGACTTCTGATATGTCTTCACAGCTAGCACTTCTTGAGAGGAGCGGTCATGCTTAGCCTCACAGTTTCAGCATGTGTCTTTCCTGTTCTGTGTTTTCCCTCAACTCTCAGCAGTGTGTGACTGTGCGAGAACCTTACTTGGCATTCCTTAGTGGAGGAAGAGGATTTCTAGCAGTCCTGATTGTGCACAGGATTTTGAAAGCTTGACCTGGGTGGAATTAAAAAGACCCAAACCACTGTAATATACAGAAGTATCGACCCAGATGCTTAAATTCTCACTTCTAAAAATTCAATTCTTCTTAAAGCTGATTGCTGCTGATGAGTTGTCCTGAGTATTGGAGTGTGCAGTTTGCGGAAATGGAGTTGGGATGGAGCATGATGGTGCTGTGAGCATTGACCCAACTCACTTCCAGCGTAGTTCTGTTTTATAGGGGAGAAGAAACATTAATCATTCCCCCATCTTCGCTAATCCCTCTCCCGCCCTCTGTCACAGTGCAAAGCAGTACATAAAACCTTGGCATTGAGTGAAATTGAGCCTTGTTAAATCTTGATGCAGTGATGAGTAGCCTTTAACACGGAGTAAGGCTCTCTTTCTCCTCTTAACACCTTTCCTGCCCGTGTGTTGGAAGAGGTTGCTCAGAAGCATGTGTCTGGCTGTTCCTTTAACATTGCTGCAGTGAGAACTTGCTCTTTAATTTATTTTTTTTTTGTGGGGTGGGGGAGGCGGTAGTGGAAGTGACTTTTAAAGACTGTTTTCTGCTAGGCAAGTATCATGTGTGGGATAGCAGGGAATATGTGAGTGTTTGGTTAATACAGAGATGGAGAAAAAGTTCACTAGGCAGATGTGGCATGTCTCAAAGATTCCTTAAACTTCCAGTTCATACCTCTTTGCAGTTTACTTCCTCTGCTTATGTTTTAGTTTATGAAAAATGATCCTTAGCTTCTGGCTGGGAAATCTCCTGTAATGAGTGAGGAACCTCACATTTACTTCAGGTAATTAAGTTCAGGATATTCTGAGGCTGTGTGTTAACTGGACTGTGCAGCGTAGTGGCCAAAGTGGCATTATAAGAAACAGCAGAAAACTGCAATCCAGTAGTAAGATGAGAAGTGTAGCCCAAAAGTTGTGGTATTCTTATTTGGTTTTTTTTATTTTCCTAGTTGGACAAATTGGGGGGAATGTGCCAAACCACCAGAAAATGTTAAGTTCCTTCTTTGGAAACTGAGCTTTTTAAATTAATTTCATTAGACCAGATTTCTGCCTGAGTAGGGAGGTTAATCAGATCCTCTCTATCCTCTGCGTCTGTTATCCATTATGGCTTTTGCTTGACTAGTAACTGCTGTCAGTAGGAATATGTGTCTGTATGTATAAATGTCTCTGTTGTAAAATTGCCATCCAAATGAGGCTTCAGCCTTGGGTGGGGGGAGTATCAGATGTTTGGAAATGGTAAGATCCCGGGTGGTTACAACTGCTTCTGGTATTTAAAGCTTTTAATAAATACTGGGCTGAATATTGTTTGTATTGAACTCACTGCAGTTTCCTTTTGATACTGGCTCATGCCCTTGAAATGAGCTTAAAATGAGAGCTGGGCAAAGCCATTTTGCCTTCTATTCTGGAGGTGGCATGTAGCAGGCACCATTTATCCTGTAGATGTTGAGCTGCTTGCTATGTCTCTGCTTTGCTCCTGGCACTGCTCCTCCATCTCCAAGAGCAGACTTGCAAACTTGCACCACTGTGTCATGTTACTGCGTTTTTCTTCTGCTTGAGTGGTTTGGATGATTGTCCCTTGCTGTGGGAGGGGACAGGCCAGGCTTCCCCAGTGCTCCGTCAGGTGCTGGTGAACTCTGCCACGATCAGTAGGTCATATAGGTTATACCTCTTGCCAATGTCAGCGTTCAAAACAGAACTGTTTTGCTCCTGCCAGTCCTGAGTTCACCGTCACTTTAGAGGGGGCTACAAATAAGGTGACTTTTGGGTACTTTCTATTTTATGTTCTTGTTCTTTGAGCAAGCAAACCCTTTTTTCTTTTAATGAAGACTGAAACACCCCCAGCAAAAGCAAACATTTTCCTTTAATCATATGGCTCCAGAGCTGAAAATCTGAGCAATACCATGCATTGCATCATTGATAAAACTGGCAATATGGGTGGGAGGCTTTGAAGTAGCTGAATTTTTGGACTGGTATGTCTGTAAGTGGTATTTTGCAACAGGCAAGATGGTGACACAGTCAGCCTTATTTTACAGCTAGCACAGCCCTGCAAAACCTTCTGCAGTGCAGAAAAAAAGATGTGTAGTGCTGTGGCTGGCTTTCACTAGAGATTTAGCCTTACGTGACCTCACTGAAGTCACTGAAACTGCACAGAGGAGAGCCTGCTTCTGATTTGCTTTAACTTTGTAATACGATAGCAGGTGGAAAGCTGGCAGGCAGCTAAAAAGAAAAAACCCAAGTTTTGGGGGTTTTGTGGTGAGAGGAGAGCAGCAAAGGGAGGGAAGGAGCAGGTTTCGAGATAAAGTTGAGTAGCAGGAGGGAATGTGTGAGCTGAGCTGGAGGGTATTGATTGGCAGCCAGGTCTTAACATCAGATGCATAAAAGGAAATCGAAGAGACTGCCCAAATATTACCAGGATGAAAGGCAGTTCAGCACACTGCTGAACGCCGGGCTGATCTGCCCTTCTGCAAGGGGGGCAGGTCTCCCCTTTTAACTTGGCATAGGGATTGCATAATCCTACACCTCACTCTCCTCTGTACCAGCATGTACTCATGCTGGGTTTGACAGCAGGATTTTGGGGTAAAACGACCTTCCTCTATCTGTGGAAGCATGCGGAGTATCTCAGATGCTTCCACACATTCAAAGCCTGGGATCTGAGATCTGTGCCAGGCTTGCCTTTCTCCAAAAGAAAAAAAGGTGAAAATGCATAAATCCTTTTCCAATTTTACATCTTTGTGCCAGCAGATATCTGAATTAACATGCATGTGTTGCAGAGCTCCACGTGGTGGGGTGGAAAATGAAATGGGAGAGTGTCACCGAAATGGGGAAGAATGAACCTCGTAACACCAATGTAGTGTTAGAAGGCAGGCATTCTTTATTCACGGCGCCGGATGCACGGGGGATCGCTCCACCTAACGTGCATCCCATCAAGCGGCAACTTGTCCGTTTATATGTAGCAAAGTATTACATATGTATGAAGTTTTCCGATATATCCATACATATGCATAACCTGTCTCCGCTTTGTATTAAAATTAGCTTCAGGAGGTCATTTCCATAAGTCCCTCCCCACTGCGCCTGCTCAGTGCCTCCTGGTGGTGGTTGTTCGGGGGGTCATGGGGATGAAGGCCGATGGCTCCTCTTCGTCACCGCTAGTAACCCTTGTTCTTGCGCAAACTCAGTTGCTCCTTGGCTCTTGCTCAAACCACAGGGTGGGTGTAGACCAGCTCTTGAGGTAAACACCTGGTTCTTATCAAAAACTGTCCTTCGTAAGGAGCCACAAATCTTTCTGCATCAATTAGTTCTCATTCCTTCTAGTCTGGCAACCTTGGCAAACCGTTATTATCCTTTTGTTTCATCCCCTCCCGATTCTTCCCGTCCTTGAATAGGGTTCTAAATTCACTAAGTAACAATACTATAGACTTTAAGAGAGAAAAAAACATCCAGGCTAGACACTACTGACTTTAGCAAAGCAACCGCAAACTAGACGATACTAACTTTAGCAAAGCCACAGCGAGCAAGCTAGACAATAAGGCCTAAATTTTATGCATGTAAGTGGTTTTACATCTGGGGTCTTTTGGACCCTTAAGGTATCAAGAGGATGAGCTTCTTGTACCAGGGAGCCTGTGAAATAGGTAGTGGGAATAGAGGCAGAGGGAGGGTGTGCTGCTGGGAAGGTTCCAGCTGAGTCTTAGGAACCCCTTTGCTTAAGTGCTCTCAAGCTCCCTTTCTCCCTTACAACTCCTAAGATTTTGCGAAATGCCTAATTTCTTTTTCAGCAGTGCTAGGATGTGTGGAATTAGGAGAGAGGCTTGAAATTTCCACACCACCTTTAGTGGCTGCTAAAGGGAGGCAGTGAGTTACTGAAGACCAGTAACAAAAATTCTCCTTGGGGGAAAAAAACTCCACCCAAACCTCCAAAACCAAATAAACAAAAGCTGTGAAATTTTCATCCCTGCTGTCAGTGTTTGTTTTTGGGGCAGCAGCCTTTCACTGTGCTGTGGTAGCAAATTGCAGTCCTGGAATCCTGGAGATTAGAAACAAGCCTGAGTAGCAGGCAGCTGGTGAATGTGTTTTAAAATTGTCTGTTTAACCCAAGGCTGCTCCCCTGAATGCTTTTTTAGCTCTTGTATTTTTAGTTAGATGTGTGATATCTTTGGCCTTTCCATAGGCAGACAGCCTGCATGAATTGCATGTTTCCTATTGATGGAGCTGAGTGCAGTCTCGAGCTTCTGTTAACTCGCCAGCAGTAGTGTACTGGAAATTTCTGTTTCAGAAATAGGTCTTCTATAAATGATTTAACATCAGGCCATTGAAATACATTTGTGTTTTCCTTCTTAGGGCTATTAAAGATGTAGAGAAAACATTTAGCACCAAATTAATGGTTGCATTTTTGTTTTAATCCTGCAGATGGGGTTGATTTATGTCTCAATGTGCTGCAGAGAGAAATTAGAATATTACACAATTTTTCAGTTGTACTTAATTTTTTTCATGCCAATATTTTTGGCTAGATGCTGTCTCTTTAATGTGGCGAGTTTTCTTTTTCATTAACTGTAAGGCGCTGCATTTCATCCCCTAGTTTGTATTCCTTTGTTGGTTGGAATACTTGTCTGAGGCCCATAGTGACTGGGAAGCTGGGACCAGGCAGAAGGTGCAGGGGCTCTTGCCCCCATCCCCTTCTCACAGAGGGGTGTAAAAGCAGAAGGGCGGCAGGCTGCGTGCAGTCTCTGGAGGGAGGCAGACCTCGCTGAAGAGAAAGAAGTGGTGCGCTCCTACATGCAGAGAGGAGACAAGATGATGGGATTAAATGACAGAGCAGAGTTTTTGCACAATAGTGGCTGATCTGATAAAATCTGGTTGGCTTTCCCTTGGGGATTGTACAGAGATAAGCAGCCTTAGCTCATTAGCAATCGGAGAGCAAGAGGAAAGGGAGGTGCTTTAGGTTTGATGGCAGGTGGTGATGGCAGGACTTGCTCTGATCCCGGGTGCGGACCTGGAAATGCACCACATCCTGAAGCCTGAGATGTTAGGTCATGGGCCACTTCGTGCAGCTGAGATTAGGCTCTAGCTCAGTTGATGTATTTATGCTTGGACCTTGCTCCTTGCAGTGTTTAGTGCTTGCAGTCAGTGAAAGCAACCATTAGAATTACTGGATTTAGTTTTTGAACGAATGAGCTTTCTTATACTTGCTCCCACTAACACAACTCCTAGAGCAGCAGTGGAAATGAGCTTCATTTTGCAACTCTGGAGAGCGTGATGGTTGGGTCTTGGAAAATTGATCTGGCAAGTACTGAAAAAGAGAAGTGATGTTTTTCCATATGCCTTCAAGTTAGGTCACTAATGATATTCTGCCGCATCACAGTCACTGCAAATGTCAGTTCTCTGAAAGAAGTACACATTAGATGCTCCCTAAATGGTGTATGGAGTTACACTATGTACCTTGTGGCCATCCATACACATCCTCACTTGCTAAAACTGGTCTGAGCAATTTCCAGCCCTCAAATGCTTTTCACCACCTCCTGCTGGAGGTTAACACCTCTCAGTATCTGCTGGTTGATGTGTGTAATTGTTCAAGAGATCCTCTGACCTTTAGCCAGAAAAAGCAGAGGTTTAAAGTCATTAAGGTCTTTTCTGGGTTATATTGGGATGTGCTTACCTGTCCCCTGGGGTTCATTCGGCAGGGACCTCTGCCTGGGTCAGGAGGAGTGGAAGGATGCCCTCCCTTTTCATCAAATGGAGAATTGCCATTATGATAAACATAAGACTATGCATTTATATAGTGTCATGTTAAATGAATCCACTTGGAAGCATACATGTACAGAATATTTAGCACTTAAATTAACCACAGTAGTTGAAGAATGGTGCTTTTCTGCTTTTTAATTTTGTGTATCTAAATCCACCCTATATACTAGAACGTAGAGAAGCTAGCTGCAGGTTTGTGCTAACTTGCATACTTTTCCTATGTGTTTTCTCAATGGCTCTACTCTTTGTTAACTGCATCTCCTCAAAGTTAGGCATGAATCCTGCGCAGATCTGCCTAGCTTTCACTGCAGGCATATCCCCAGCTAACTCCATGGCCCTACCAGGAAGGGTGAAGTGACAAGTACATGTTAACCATGGTAGGTCACAGCCTGTTTAAGCCCAGGGACATAAAAAGGGTTTAGAAGTGAAGATACTCCTTAACACGACAAAAACGTCCTCAGGTTAGGTTCCTCACTCAGAAGACTGGTGATACATGTGAACTCTGTGCATCGCGGAGTGCCTGTCTTGCTGAAATGGCGTAAGTCCCTGCTTCCACATCCCAGGTCAGGGAGGAGAGGAAATGCTTTTCTGCTGGAGGTATTTATAACTCATTTCGGACTACAGCATCAGGTTATGTTTTCATGCCACTTGTTGTGGCCATTTTAATTTAAAATTTAAGAACAGCATTTTGCTTAAAAAACCCTTCATCATTATGTTGACTCTGAGGGTATTCCCTGTCAGCTCTGCAGTAAGGGTGTCTGGGTTGAGAAGGCTCTCAACTCTCATCTCAGTCCACATTTCCAATGAAAAAAAAATTGGCCTTTGGCCTTAGAAGATATGCAGCTTGGAATATAGCTATTACCTTGTACTGGAGCACCTTTAAATTATGCTCTCTGTGTTTGCTTTGTGCTGTGTCTGCAGCTGTGACTGGATGTGGGCAACAATGCTGAGTAGAGATGGAAGAGGCTTTGGGAATTAAACCCTTGCAGATGAGCAGGTCAAAAGTAGAAGGGAACAAAACTGGAACCATGACTGGTTCTTCAGAGTTCTTTGATGTACTTACATGGGCTAATCTAATTTCTTAATGTGACACTGCAGTTGCCAAAAGCAGAGAGGAAACATTAATGTTGTAGCTCTATTGTAGGCACTGTTGTGGTGCTACTGACTGTGGTGTGCTGGATCAGGAAAAAGCATTTCTTCTAAATGATGCACTTCAGAGTGTGGCCAAAATAAAATGAAAAAGCAGTTGCTACTATTCTCACAAACAGCTGTGAGAAGTTATCTGGAGCTCTGCTTAAAAACCTGTGTAGCACACAAACAGCTCAAGGTTTCCAGATCCTTGTAACCTTTACTGGAAGTAATCTTCTCTTTGCATGAGCAGGAACCCCTCTGACTAGCACGCTTGGGGAGAGCAAAGGCCCATTTATTTCATGTACCACTGCTGATTTTCTGGCAGGCTGTTTGGTGGAGGAGAACAGCTTGGAGAAATGTGGTCATCCTCATTGCATTGGGCAGTGATTTGAGGATGTGGTAGAAAGGAGCCTGGGGGAGCAGGGACAGACGGACTGTAAATAGCTTGTTTTCCTCTGTGTGGATGCATTGGAAAAGGCCAACTCATGGCCCCATCTGCTTCTATTTTGTTCCCTAACAAAGTACTAGTGGAGAAACCCAGCAGTATGTTTTCCCACTTCTGAAATGTCTGAAACAAAGGTTTTAACTAGAATCCTTTTATATTTCTAAAGGACATTTTATCTGGCTTTATCAGGAATGTAGCAAGCCTCCATTATGGAAAACTTTGCCGTTTAAAACTGCCCCCCCCCGCCTCCCCCAACAAGCCCTCCTGAACCTCTGAAGCCCAAGGTGCTCTTAGATGGGAAAGCTAAGATTTTGCGGGAGCTGTAACTTCTTAAAAAAGTAATACTTTTCCTTTTTATACAGTGGGAAGAAATTGGTGAGGTGGATGAAAACTATGCTCCGATACACACATACCAAGTATGCAAGGTAATGGAACAGAATCAGAACAACTGGCTTCTGACCAGCTGGATCTCTAATGAAGGGGCATCCCGCATCTTCATTGAGCTCAAATTCACCCTGAGGGACTGTAACAGCCTTCCAGGAGGACTTGGGACTTGCAAAGAGACTTTTAACATGTATTACTTCGAATCAGATGATGAGGATGGGAGGAACATCAAAGAAAACCAGTACATCAAGATTGATACCATTGCTGCTGATGAGAGTTTCACAGAGTTAGACCTCGGCGACAGAGTTATGAAGCTAAACACAGAAGTGAGAGATGTCGGGCCCCTAACAAAAAAGGGCTTTTACCTTGCTTTCCAGGATGTGGGTGCCTGCATTGCCCTGGTCTCTGTGCGTGTGTACTACAAGAAATGCCCATCAGTGATCCGCAACCTGGCCCGCTTTCCTGACACCATCACAGGAGCGGATTCCTCGCAGCTGCTGGAGGTGTCGGGCGTCTGTGTCAACCACTCGGTGACCGACGAGGCGCCGAAGATGCACTGCAGTGCTGAGGGGGAGTGGCTGGTGCCCATCGGGAAGTGCTTGTGCAAGGCAGGGTACGAGGAGAAGAACAACACCTGCCAAGGTAAGGGTCTGCAGGGAGGGTGCTGTGCTGAGGCTGCCGAGGTGATGTGCGGTCTTGGCTTTCCTCTCTTCCATGTCCTTCATGCCTGGTTGAGTTGACATGGGTGGGTCAGGTTCTTACTTCCACTGAGGTCCTTTGAAGGACCATGACAGCATGAAGAGAGAGGTCTTGGGTGGATGTAGTGGGACTTGACACCTGTGTACGGGTCCTTCAGGTGCTTACAGGGCTGTGGGGAAGGAGAACCCAGCATGCCACTATTACCTTTGGAGCAGAGCACTGTACTGTTGGGTCCGTGAAGTGATTGCAATCTTACCTACTTAAAGCTTTACGTTATTTTTTCTCAATATTGAAGCTTCCTGATGAATTTTAGAAGCTTGGTTTCTTTTCTGGACTGTACCAGGAGTTAATCTCCCTATGCAAGATGTGTTTTGGTTTTATATGTTTTTCTCTTTATCACTCTGTGGGGGGGAGTGGGAATTTGATGTGGTATGAATTGAATGATTTTCCTCTCTGGTAAATAGTTCAATACAAAGCTGCTTGGCTGTTCAGAGTTAAACCTAAAGCCCCACTGATAAAAATGCTTCCATATGTGCTGAAGTTTTCACACAAGTAGCTGGCTGAGGTTCCTTAGTTGCTGGTCAGCATAGGTCTCCTGAATTATCAGGGGCCTTGTGCAAGAGATCTAGGGTATCAGAAGCTCAAGACCTAAAAAAGAATACTTTTGAAGAAGTGCAACATAGTCTTAAGAGTGTATAATCTCATTTTATGGTTTGCTGTATTATGTGCTTGTTTATAAAATTGCCCTTCTGTTGTAAATACGTAATGGGTAGTTTAAAACCTCTTTGGACATAAGAGAAGGGGAAAGAAAAAAGGTTTCAGTGCAGTTTGCTTTTTGCAAAATTATGAGATGTTGGTCATCAGTCCCATCTTGATTGCTTTGTACTTGCGGCCACTTAGTAATAGATAACCTGTGGGGAAGGCAGAGGGATTCTGCTCCAACTGAAGTCGGTGTTGCGTTTCTTCTTCACCTCACTCCAGACACTTTATTGGTGTTTGCAGTGCTGGTGCAAAGGATAGAACACTGCATATCCAAAGCAAACTGTGGCCTTGACCCTTTAGTCCTTGGTCACACACTGTGCCCCTGAAGATTATGTAGTTCAGGTCTCTTCAAGGGTTGACTTGGGGAGAAATTGTAGTTATGTTTGTTTTTGAAGAAACCTCTAGTAAACAGCATGTGGAGCATGCTTTTTGACCAGGATAGTCTCCATTTTCTGCAGATGTAGTCAATACAGCAAAATCTGATTGGTTTTGCTTTTCCTGTGCCAGTAAAGATACTTCTGTTTAGGGGGGAAGAAGAGTTGGACTTGATGTTTGATATAGCCCAAGCTGAAGAAATATAGACTGGCACAGATGAGGGATGTGGGTCAGATAGTTCAGCAAGGATCTGCTTCATTATAGCTAAAAATACCATGTCCCAAAATAATGTGTACTGGTTGAGTGCTATGGCTAGACACTGACTTCAGTTATCTGTAAGAATTTTCGGAGGAAAGGGGTACATCCATTAGTCACCTCTCAAATCCTGCCCTCTCGTGCTGTGTGAGCATGCTGCATGAGCAGCATGGGATATCTAAAAGCACTCTTAAAGATCTCAAAAACAAACAAAACCCAAAACACCAAAAAACCCAAACCAAAAAACTGGACTGGTTTAAACTAGAAACCTGGGAGTATCATTGAAGAGCCTAGTGTGCCTGTAGAGTGTCTGGATCTCTGGTAGTGCTGAGCACAATCTGATGACCTTAGTGATTTGAGGCTCTGCCTTCCATTTTGGGGTGTGCGTTGGTTTTTAAATTTATTTTTCTTGGTCAATTGAGAGGACAGTGTCTGGCCCCGCAATTTGACTGTGTTGGGTAGGGCTGTTGTCGTAGTTTGGAAGTGTAAAGATGCTTTGTGGCAATGTACCCTTGCCCTTCTGTTGTAAGGCATACCCACATAAGCTACTCTTGTACTTCACCTACAGCCTGCACCCTCAGCAGGAGTTTATCACTTTAATTGCTCTAGAGCTGTTAAAGCCCATAATGCTCATCTGTAGGAAAGCCCTAAATTCCATCACCAAATCAATGGGACATTGGGCTCTGAGTGCCTACGGCAAAGTCTGTTTGAGGGCCCCATTTGGATGTCCTGCGTTTAACTCGGGTCATCGTGCCAAGCGTTTCCTGCTGGTTGGCTCAGAGATGCTCAGTTGATAGGAGACATTCAGCCTTAGGCCATTCAGGAGGTCTGCGTTCAGCATGTATGGAGTTCATGCTGATATCCTGTGTGAGTAAAATGCTTTCTGGTTTGGGTACTGTTATATTCACAAGGATGAGATTTTTTTCTAGGACAGTAAAGTTAAACTTTGTAGCCCATAAGCAGAATAAGTAATATGAAGAAAGGTTCTATGTGCTTGTAGATGCATGGGGAGTGGTTTTTGGTGGTGTGTTTTTTCCCCCCCCCCCAGCCTGACTGGTGTTTAGGAAAAACACTCCATGCTCCTGGCTCACACACTCTGCAGAGTAGCTTTGACAAACACCTAAATAACTTCTGACCTTTGGTTTGTAAATCACTTAGGTGCATGTTGCAAGCAGTCTCCCTGCTTGCTTTTGCTTAGGCATAAGCAGGTTATTAGTGACCATGGTTTGGGAAACATTTTCAACCCAGAAGAGCCTGGCTTTGTTTATTAAAATTTCTCCTGCAAAGATGACATTTTCCAAGCTCTAGTGTCGTGTCTGGACAGAGCAGACTACACTCTTTTATTAGAGGTGATGTAAATACCAGTCACCCTCACAAACATATGGGAACTATTGAAATCCCTTCTGCCTACAAATCATTAATTGGCAACGATGTTCTGAATTCATCATCTTGTCAGCAGGGTTCCTGTTTGAAGAAGGCACTGGCAGTAACAGCTGAGCAATTTCTCTCGCTGGGGACACTGAGGTTGTAAATATGACATGGTCTAATCTCCTTATATAATGTACTCACTCTCTCAATTAATATAGGCAACTAGATAGTAGTTACTGTGAAGAACCCAAATCACTTGGATTTTTACACCTGCTTTGGCAACATGGCCCATTTATCAGCAGCTGCTGTGGGACAGCTAGAGGTAAATTGTGCCTGTTTTGGGACATGTTTATAAAGGACCAGTGTTAAGGTTCATTATTCACAAGAATAAATTCCTGTACTAGTTAATAAGAGAAATGAAAGCAGTTGCTCTGTGAATTTCTGCGCTGGTTTCCAGAGTGGTGATTTGGTGCCACCAGAGGACCAACGGTTATTGGCTTTGCCTCGGTTCAGCCAGTGCTGTCTGAATGGGTCCTTGAGGAAATGTTCCTGAGCATTTTCACTAGCTGGAAGATGCCCCATTTCAAGTCTGTTTGGCTAATTTCAAGCCTTCTAATGGTGGTCTCCTCCTCAACCAAAGTTGAGGGACAGATCCTAAAATGCTGTAAAACTTGATGTAGTGCCACTGAAGTCTTCGTTTTTACCCATTTAGGGGTTTGGCCAAACAGTTTCTTATCTGCCCCAGTCCATGCTTTCCTTCTTCCTGCACCAGCATAGGTGAGTGTTTATTGTAACTTCAATTTTAGTTGCTTACTGTATACAGCAGGGCTCACCATTGGGGTTTACTTAGGACATGAATAAAGCCACTGTGAAAAGGGCACCTTCTGGCACTTCTCTTTGCATTCATCCTCACCTTCAGCCCTGTGTTCTTGGTGAGAAGCAAGAAGTGCTTATTTTTATGTCTTTAAAGGCTCTGGAGCCCACGCTACTGGAATGAGGGCATGTTGACACATTAATCTATGAGACCCAAATACACTTATAGTGGTAAAGTCCTGCTCGTGACTGGGGGGCTGCAGAGTGGTAACTGTGGATGCAATTAATTTGCAGAGCCTGGTATTTTTTCCTCTGCTTCTAGAGCTGAATCACAAATTAATTAGATATTTGAGTGAAAAAAAAAGAGAAAAAAAACTGCACCAAATGAGTGCCAAGCTGAAAAGGTGAGTAATGAGTTCAGGAGGTCGTGAGGTTCTCCTTCCCAAGAATTGGTGCGTGCTGCTACTTGAGACATCAAAAGGAGTACAGCTGGTTTTAGCCAGCTACAGGGTATGGACAAGATTACAAATGTTAGAGGTGGACAAACTAATGGAGGAAAACTCGGTGAAATCTTTCTTCACTCTTGCCATCTTCCGAGGAAGGACTTTGAAACAGAGGGCTGGAGGGAGGATGGGTTAAGTATGGTTTTCTGGTTTTAGAAAGTAATTGCTGCCAGAAGAAATACTTGGATATTTTTCTTGTAACACGCCTCTAGAATGTTCAAGCTCTTCTGCTGTCTTAAATATTGATGTTTGTTTGATTATTCTTCCCTTAATCAACTTGGAACATACCTCAGTGCATTTACAAAACAATATTTATTTTTGCTGATTGTTCATTACTTGTGTTGCGATTCAGCTGAGCTCTTGCCAAGAGAAATGAGAATTTCTTACAGAAAACAAAGGCTGCAGAAGAACCCTGTGTTCGCAGGTCTTTTATTCTGGATATAATTAAAACTAATTGCCCCAGGTAGCTGACTTACGTAGACCAGAAGTTTACCTGCCGAATCAGTTCTCGGGTGATTTTGTTGCTGTCTGATTGGGGGTGAAGCAGAGTTACTCATCGTCCTCTGAGAGCGGTGCAATCAGTGCTGAAGATGTGAAGGCACTCTCCCAGAGTGGTGATTGCCCCCCTGTTGATCAGCTACTGGAAGCGTATTCGGAGGCAATTGGTTTTTTGCAGCTGTGCAGGAGCGGGCAGGCAGAGTTAGTGACCCTTGGCTGGTGGGTAGCAGAAGGCAGAGTCTGTGGAGGGCTGGGAGGCAACTGGGGCTTGCAAAGGCGGTGATGGCAGAGCCACGCGTGATGTCTTGCCGTGTTTCTGTGTCTGCACAGCAGCTATCCCAGAGGCCTGACTTGTGAATAAAACATGTAGCTGATACCACAACAAAAAACCCTGTATATTTAACAAATTCACTGTGTGTGGTTTCCTCAGGTGACGTAGTGCTGCAGCTCAGCTGTTGCCTGCCCTGTCCCCTTATTTCTAGGAAATGGAAACGTGCTGCTGCACAGGTAGCCTTATTTTGGAGCTTGGGCTTTTGCTCTGAAGCAGCCAGTGTTTCTGGTTTTGCATCTGATGTAGGTGCAGGAGGGGGGCAACTTTTTTTCGACCCTTCCACAACTTGCTTGTCTGCCCCTCCACCTTAGGTCAGCTGAATTCTCTCCAAACTCCTTGTTATGGATGCTAGGAAGACAGCGTACTGCTAAATCCTGCCTGTCTTGTGGGAGACTTCCCAGCTGGGACTTAGGTGAATAAGGCAAATGTGCTTTTACCCTTGTGGTGGAGTGGAAAGCAAGCAAAGTGCAGGGATAAAAAAAAAAAATAAAAATCTCTTTTTAATTGTTCTACTGGGAGTTGATTACATGGCAAGAAAAACATTGATGGAAATATTCAGTATATGGAGAATACTGAATCTGGAAATACAGTTGCCCCTCCAGGGAGTTCTTTGCCCATCATTCATACTTCTTGTGCATTTTTCTGATTAAAACCAAATTGGCTGGGAGTATAGCATGGTAGGTGTTTATATAATTATGAGCTGAAGTGCCTAGTTAATTTTAATTAGGCACAAAACCAACCAGTGTCAGAATAGCTGAATTTTTGGCCACACAGTGTGTATTATCTTTTCAAATGTAAAGAAAATCACTTGAATGGTACATTTCAGCAAAAGGCAGTTGTCACTGGAGGGGGAATGGGTTTTATTCTGTGGAGAGGTGCGTGCATGTATATATTTAGGTGTTTTGTTCTGCAGCTGAAATAATTGATGCAAGCAGGGAAATGTTTTCCACGGATCAAAACTGTGTTGCAACAGGATTGATTAAATATTACTCTCTTCTTTGTTTTATTTTGTGTGTGTATTTGCCTTCATTATAGGAGGCCTAGTATCTGTGTATGTGCAATACACCATGCTTTGCTAATGAGTTATAACCTTCTGCACTACCTTGTATGCTCGTAACCCTGATGACTGAAGATCTTTCCTCATCCATGCAGCAGTGCTTCTAGGCCATTACTTTGACCAACTTAACCTTACTGTTCTTTGCAGTGTGGCTGCTCTGCAGTCACCTTCCAGAAGGACAGTTAAGCAGTACTTTATTCCCCCCACAAAGTATAGATTGAGCAGTGCAAATAAAACAAGGTTCAGAATTGGCTTGGAAAGCGTAAACTGTGAAGGTCATGTTTGCTGCTTAGCCATAAGATCTTTTGGGGCAGACCTTAGGATATGCTTTTTAATCTGGTCCCAGATAACTAACTGATACTTACTTGAATACTGACTTTGGTTTTAGCCTTCTTGAATATAGGGTATGCATTGGTAGCTTAGGGAATTTCTCGAATTGTGGGATGGGAGAGGTGTTACAGGAGGAAAGGAGTGTTAGCTGTGGTGCTGTTGGCTTCCTTTGATTGCCACCTTCGACTTTGAATTGCTTGGAAACAGCTTGCTTATTAATTGTGGTTTTTAGAAACAATTAAGGGCTCTGGAGAAATAGTAAGGATGAAGTACATGAATGCTAGTTGGCAATGCAGTAAATGTAATTGCCTTGATTTAAGATATGGCTGTCCCCAGCTGCCCCTCTGTCCCATTGCTGGAAGCTGCTGCTGGCTCTGCAGAACTGGATAGTCTGCCTGAGAGCTGATGTGACCCATGGAGGGCTTGTCTCCATGCCCTGGCCTGGGGGCAAATAAGAGGTGGGTACTATCCCTGAATGGTGATCTTTAGCAAAAGGGTGGCTGCAGCTACTCAAACTGCCAAGGGTCTGCCAGAGCTCACTTGTCAGAACCATCATTCAACCTAATTTATATGGGGTATTAAAATGAAGTTGTACTATTGTGGCTTTTTCATAATTTGGGTTTTCAGTTTTGTATTTCTCATTTAGAAACATTTGGCAATAGCTAATGATGTGATGACATTTCAATAATAAGCTTATCTCTCTGCATGCTTTACATCTTGACCATTTTAACTTGCTTTGGGTTAACATCGGGGTTGAAATCCAGGCTCAGCAGAAGGAGGCTACAGTTGTGCCTTGTATGAACAGATTGGCAGCTTGCTACTTATTTAATTTCTTTAGCTGGGTAAACTTGTATCCTGGATAAGGTAAGTGTTCAGTAGACCGCAATAAGAGTGAAGAGGCTGCAACACAGATGTCTGCAGAAATAGGTGAATCTGCTCGTTATGTAAACAGAGATGCATATGAATTTTGCTCATTTTCTGTCACCAAAGTAGTTGATCTAGTATGGACATGATAGTATCCACCACCAACATACGGTTAAGGTTGTACTGAGCATGGTAGTGATGTGCTTCCATTTTTTTATTTCCCTCAGGATGGCTATGAGGTTGTTAATACTGGAATGAACTCGAAGAGCAAGGCTAGGTGTTTATATAAACCCCAAACTGCATACCCAAAGCAAATTAAAGAAAAAACAAGAGAGAGAATGTAGGCTTGTGGATGTCCCTTATTACTTTTATATACCTGTCTTATCTTTATAAATGTATGACCTTGAAAAAATAGCTGAAGTTTGAAGAATTGGGATTTAAGGTGACAGCTTTCTTCTCACTGTAAGTGATAGTCAATCAAGTTAAGGCCAAGGAAATTCCTCCTCCCCCTCCCCTCTGCCCCGAAAATCCAAGCTCTAAGAGCTGCAGCTCAGTGGCATTATCAGGACAAACCCACTGGTTGGGGAGTAAAACAAGGCTGTCCCTGTGTGCATGCCTCCCTGCACCACCTGAGGTTACCTTTCTGGAAGCAAGAGGTGGGTGTGAGAGGGTATGCATCAGCAGAGCATCCCCACCTGCCTCTTCAGCCTGGCGACCTCGCACAGCCCACTGTGGTGGTGATGGAGGTGGGCTTGGCTCCCGTGGCAGGTCTGCCTGGCCAGCATGGCACAAGGAGGCAGCACCAGCTTGGGATGTGACCCATTCTTGCAGCGAAACTTGGTGGTGTATCCTGAGTCAAGTCCTCGTGGCTTGTGAGTGGTTTTGCTGGCGCTTCAGAAGTGACTGTTTCAGTGTGAGGAAAGAAATGGTTAATACAGGCAATTAAAAACAGTTCCAGATCATATCAAAGGGCTTCTCTCTGTTGGATCTTGAAGGATCTACTTTATGAAGGAGGTCAGAGTCAATATTCCCCATTTAACAAATGACAGCCTTGGGCCAGAGGCTGAGTTGTTCAGTGCCACCCAGAGGCTAGAGCCTGAACCAGGGCTCTGGGTGTCAGTGCTGTGCTTGATCCCATGTGCTCTTTTTATGGTCTTAGACTAACCTAAAACCCTTGTAAGATCATTCATCTCCAGGTGGATTCATTGGGAAGTAACAACAAATTTACCATTCCTCTAGAGCTGGAATTTGAACAGAAGTTGTCTTTGCAAAAGACTTGCTTTTGTACCTCAATTAGATGCTTTCCTTCAAAAAAACGTTTGGCCTGGGGGTGCATTTTCTGAACAGGACTTTCACGTCCACTGGAGCCTCTGCCTAGCGTGGAAGCTGTGCCGAGGAGTCCATCCCTGCCTGAAGGTGCCTTTCGCTGCCAGAGCCTCAGCATTACTGAGTACCAGACCCTCTGTGCATAGACAAAAAAGCATCCTCTGCCCCAGCAGACTCTCCAGTCCCTCTGCATGTGTGTGACCAGCATTACTTGAATAAAGCGAGCTTGCCTAGGGAGCCAACATAATCTTTATTGAACTCTGGAGTTGCAGTTACTATCCACTGAGTGAAATGACTGCCTCCTTGCATGGTCATAAGGGTTGCTCTGCTATGGTACCAATTCCCCGAGTAATGCGTTAGAGGTCTTACACTGGGTCGGACAGTCTGTCATCCCATTGCAGCGGTGACAGGGGTCACAGCGTTGCCTTCAAAAGCTGCCTGGAAAGGAAGCTTTTTAATTACTGCATAGCCAAAGGAAAAGCTGCTCCCTACGAGCATGGGGAATGTGCTAATTTCATATTCGGTGGAAGCAGCCCATGGGTTGCAGCTTCCCAGCTCCCAGCTGCTTTGCAGATAGCCTGCAACCCAGGCAGCGACAGAGCCAGGACCATGGAATTCATGACTGCCGGGGCTCTGTGCAGGTTCAAGAAGCGCCAGTGATGATGGGATATTGGGACAGGAGACAGCATTTTATTTGTATAAATCCAGGGCAAATGGACATGTTAATTACTGGAAGAAATCCACAGCAGGGAGGAGAGGGTTCAGGATGATGGGGAGGTGCCGTGGTTAATTGCCAAGGTCCAGGGATGCCCTGTGACCCTGTGCTGGTGGGATTTCCTGCATTGCAATGGTTGACTGGCAGCAGATGATTATCTCTCCAGGAAGAAACCTCTAGAGCAAAGTGTCTGCAGAGGGAATTTGAGGTAAAATGGCTAAAGGGTCACAGAGCACTGTGGCAAAAACAGTCAGGGGACCCTCTAGTATCAAGATGTTGCTCAGGGCTTTTGCATGTGGGTGTGCTGGTAGGGGTGGGCGTCCAGATGATGGGATTTCACTCTTTCTGTCCTGCCTGATTTTGGGGCTGCTTTTTGCCTGAGCGCTTGATGCTCTTGCAGTGCCAGAGAGCAGGTGATCGGCGAGAGACTCATCCTAGAAGTGAGATGCATGGAAATGGCTACAAACCTCTGCAGAAAAAGGCAGGTGTCTGTCTTGCAAGATACTCTTTTCCCCTCTGCGTACCCGAAGTCCTCAGTCAGGCTCAAATAAAAGCTTTTCTCCCCTTCCTGTGCACAAGGCTGGCCTGTATTATTTATTTATTTGTAAAGCCTTTTTTTTTAAAAAAAAGCTTTTACATTATTCTTCTTTGCTCTCACAGTTCAAGCATGATTTAATATGTCAAAACTAGTTTGCTTAGCTGGCCTTGATTGTCTTGCATACTTCCACTAAAACAGGGCGCTCATCCTTCCAGGCATGCTGCTGCCCAGACAAATGAAGTGTCACGGCAGCTAGGACCTGCTCTTCTGGTGTGACAGCAGTAGCATCCTCCGACAAAGCCAGCAGCGGGGAATTTAGATGGGGGTAATGCCTACAGACGCAGCTTGGGTCAGAGCAGTGCAGGCCCACACAGGCAGATGCAGAGACAAGCTTATGCTCAAGAGCCATAATCAATCATTCATGTGCAAAGGCATTTCGATCCAGATTGAGAGTCTAGCTAGTACCAGAGAGAGAGAAGCTGTCCTGTTGGTGCCTGCGCTGGCAAGCCTGGCAGAAATAGCACTAGGAGCCCTTGCTAGAGGGTAGTGCTGCCAGACTAATACATCTGGGTGCAGGTTTCCTGGCAGAGCTGAGTTGCAGTGTGATCCTGTGCTTTCTGTAGTCAGTGGGGATTTTATCATTGATTTTGGTGGGAGGGAGATGATAATACTTTGTAATATATTCTTAACAACTAAATGATTTCCTGGCCTAGATCTTACATTAAGTGTTGCACTGATTGCCAGCAAAGCACAGCCTATAGGATAGAAATTAGGTTCATAATTTGATGTAACGCAGATCAGACCTATTTCTCAGCAAGTGGTCTGATCCTGATCTCCTCCAAACCTCCCAAATATCAGAGAGTTTCTGGCTCTTTGTGGTTGTCTCTTTCTCATCTCATGCAGGGGGACACAGGCTTAAGTTCATCTGTGTGTTTCTGCAGTGTGCTCCATTGAAAAGAGTAGGGAAGAAGTTTTGAGTCACTCCTCACTCTTACTACCATTTCAAATGGCATGTCAGCCCTTCAAGCCTGCTTACAGGACTTGATGCATCGTAGGAAGCCTTCCCTAAGCTGTTGCTGTGGTGCTGTGTGCTCAACTGACACTTGCTCTGCGCTTGGCATCCTCATCGTTGATGTCTTTGGGCTCTTGCCTCCTGGATGGTAACGCAACACTCAGCAGTCAGGTCAGACATCTCCTGGTGTTTTTTTTGCTGGTGTGCTATGTGGGGTTTCACTCTCTGGTGTGTGGGATGGCTGCCAGCTGGAAATCTGGTGCCTGGGGACAAGTGAAATGATTGTATGAGTCTGTTATTGACTGAGCTCTGAGCGTGGCTAATGGCATTGACAAAAGCTGTGTCATCCTGATGGTGAAGGTGGCGAGTCAGGCACTGGCTCTGAAATGTAGCACATTGAGTGTGCTGGTAGATGGGGGTGCAGTGCCCCCTGCCAGCCCCTGCCCTTCCAAAATATTTTAGGGTACTGTTTGGTTTGGTGGCCTCCCAGAAATTCCCAAGGCAGAAGAGTGCTTGGAGAAAGCCAAAAATTCTGCTTTTTCTTGTGGTGCTCCCCCGCCCCCCCCGCCCAAGATAAGACTATGCTGGATCAGACCTTGGTATACAAAGCAGTCGGCCATTGTTACCTGAAAACTTGATCCCATGACTGTGTAAACTTAGTTGAACATACGCTCTTACAAAAGGTGCTTATCAAGATGCCTGTGCACGATGCCTTCTGTGTCTTCCATCATGCCTGTACGTACAAGCAGTTTGCCACACTTTGTGCGAGCAGCGCGCATCGCTAAGAGCACAGTGCTTCTAATGTAGCATGTGCGTTTACTCTAATAACGTGTAACTTTGGGCTAACACGAAAATGAGTATTTTACAAGAAAAGCAAGACCAGCCCAAACTAGTCAGTGTTTTCAGGTGGAGGCATTTGCTTTTAGGTTGGAGGCATAAAAGCATTAGCTTCAAGTCCCAGTATTTGTTTTTAGCAAGCCGGTTGTAAGCATTTTGCCACTCTGATGGGGGAGAAACCGAGGCTATGCAACAGCCGTGCTGCAGTTATGTCCATAGGATGTCTGAGTCTGCAGAGGTGGTGTGGGATTTAGTTGGAGGCACGCTGTCGCTGCCTGCGTGCTGCTGGCAGATGGGTGAGGGCCTGAGGAAAGCTAAGCTAGACCACTGCTGGTTGTGGAGTCCCCTTCTGTGTTTTGTGTTGTGTGTGTGCAGGCAAACAGCATGGGCTGTGAATACAGAGAAACAAAAATACTCTTTCTGAAAGTTTATTGAGCAAAGACTTCTGGTTTAACAAATTCAGATTTTACATGTTCCAAAGACTGATTTCCAGATGCCATTGGGAAAAGTGTCGGGCCACATTCAAATTAGCCTTATTGTTCCATAATATCTTACTGGAGTACAAGGTTAATTAGTACCATAGGCAATATGCATTATTCATCACAGCAATCAGGCTTTTCTTCTGTTGGGCTGTTGTACACTGCAAATGGTTTCACTTCCAAAAACAAATCCTTGATATATTATTTTCATATTTAATCCTGCCAAATCATATTTGTGATATCTAAATTATGTGGGCACTTTGATGCTGAAGGAGAACATTCAGGTGTCAAAAGGTCTGTAATTTTAATGTTTAACTCCTGGCTTGCTTGGGCATAGACCTCCAGGACCATGGGAGATAAAAGATGATTTTATTAATGGCCATGTTCAACCTGACCCAAACTGGGGGATAGCACTAGTGATGTCTGTGGTGCTGTGTTTTACATCGGTAGTGTCTTCAGTGCTAATTATCCGCAGTGTCTCATTGCAGGCGTGAAGTGCTGTAGTTGCGTTACTGCTACGGCACTGTGGCTGCTTGGAAGATCCCAGCACAGATCTCGAGCATCTCTGTTCCCGCCCCGAGGGTTGCGGCTGGGGAAGGCTCTTTCTAGCGGGGCTCCTTCAAGCACAAGGGCTAAATGTGAGGTGCCCTTGGCTACCTCCCAGTGCCAGGGTCCCCACCCTGCGCCAGAGCCCCACGTGGGCTGCAGCTGCGAGCAGGGGAGATGCTGTCTCACTGGTTTGCACAAGGTCTCATGAGCGGTGGCTTTCGCCTGCAAAGCCTGTTTTGTGGTGCATAGGGTTTGGCCTTTCTCTGCTCAAGAAACCAGCACTGCCTCATCCTCAGCTGGTAATGAGTCCACTAGAGAAGAATCCCATAGGAGGAGGAGTCACACAGCGCTGTGATTCATCTGATCTTTCCTTTCCCTAAAGGCAAGGCCCTTTCACCCCCGAGATCCTGCTGCCTTCCTTGTCCAGCGTTCAGGAGGCTGACTCACTATCATGTCCTGAGATCACGGTGCTGCAGGTGCCTATAGCTTCCAGAACAACACTTGGAAAACATGGTGAGCTGCAGTGATCCCTCTCTGCCACTGTGTCGTCTTAAAGAATAATACTAATCTGAAAGATCTTTGGGAGGGATCTTTGGGACGCCTTTCACTGCTGCTTTCTACCTCTGACATTTTGCCCTGGCTGCCTTCTGGAGGATTTTTACAGCTTTCTGTCGGCTGTACACGCATGTATTAAGTGTGCAGATAGGTATTAGGAGGGAAGACTGAGACACAAGTGCTGGGTGACTTGCTAAAGATCCCACAAACCAATTTTGATGGAGTCGGGAGGCTGAGGCTTCCTGCTTCTGCCATCCTTGCTTCAAGATCATTAGCAGTTCCTCTGATCTCTCTTGCTCTTCTGAAAAGGATTTAGGCATGCACTTGCTTTCTAATATAAGATGGTGAGCCTCCTTGCACAGCTGGGCATGCCTTGCGAAATGATGCTGTGCTGTCAGGGCCCGGGAGAGTAACTTGTGCTGACATGGCTGGAGGATAAATACGACAGAATTTTACCTTAAATAGCCTGCGGCAACAAATCCGCTGCACCACACCAGCCTTGCTGAAGTGATGGCGAGGAATGCTCGAGATTCCTTTGTGTTCAAATTGGCAAGTAAGTATTTTCCGGCAGCCCTGACTCACTTCCCTTCTGCCCCTCTTGTTTTGTATGTGCATTGTTTTCCCCTCCCGAGTTTCCCTTTAGGAGGAACAGAGCACTCTGCTTAGGCGGCTGCTTTGCTGCTTGGCTTCTCCTGGCTGGATCAGAGAGGAATTCCAAGGGCACATTTTTTGCAGTCTAATGCAGAACACAATGTTGGTTTTGTGTCAGATAATAGAAGATGAACACATGCTTTGAAAGCGAGTACCCTGGTGTGTCCGGGGCTTTCTGGGGCAGTTTGGAAGCAGCTTCTCAGCAAGAACAGGCGGGTGGATAAATGCCCAAATTACACTTGTCTATCAAACTACTGGGCAAATGTCTCTGGCCCTTGATTTAGGTGCTGTTGTGATATAAACAAATGAGCAGTCACAGGAACGGAAAGAGGTGATGATGAGTATTATCCTTTTCCCCTGATCATCACCCACTGCTTTGAAACAAGTAGCTGAGATGCCTTTCAGGAGACCTCTGCTCTTGCATGAAACTGCATTTGTAGAGTAATTTGGATTGCTTCGGGTTAAAACAGAAGGATATACACAATGTTTGCTTAAAAGTTGATTATAGGCAGCAGAATAATAAGTAAATTGTACCTAAAATATAATTATGTAAATTACCAGAAGTGGAATGGCTTTGTCAGCTTAGTCTTTAAGAGTCTCATCAATAACTTATGAGCGTCAGTAAATGTGCAGTGCTCATATGCTACTTTGCACACTTACAACATAAAGGCAAGGGAATTTAATTTTTTTAAGCAGTGGGGACAAAAAAATATTCACAGCAATCAGTGGTGTGTAAATTTAGCGTTGTGTTGTAGATCAGTGTGGTTGAAAGTATTAATGAGAGAAAATCTACTGGGAATGCTGCGTCCATAGATCTCTGAAATAGCTCGTGGGGGCAGAGACTAGACTGTGTGGCTGATAAATAATAGAAGAGCTTTGCTCCCTCCCCTCCCTTTTCTTAGGTTTAAATGACATGAAGCACTACTTGGAAAAAGTAGTGTGGCATTCAGTCTGTACCAGAATATAACAAAAGCCATCGTTGTTCCAGAGAAGAGTTATATTTCTGTTATGTTTTGATTTTTTTTTTTTTTTTAAGTAGTTGGTCTATAGGTCTGTTGAGTCTGAAGGGGAGAAAAAACTATTAATCGCCCCAACAGGCTGGCATCGTGAGTGGGGAAAGAGCCATGAAATCGGAAGGTACGCAAAAGGGGAAAGAAAGCCCATCATCTTTGCCTTGGCCACATGAATATAACCTGCAACTTGAGAATTTGTCTCTTTCAGATGGGCTTAAAAATACAAAGAGCACATATACCTGATGGCCCTGGGGAGGAGGTGGTCTGTCCCACCAAGCAGCTGCTCGGGACAGAGCTGAGCTTGGGGCTTGGCACACCAGGCAAGCTGCTTGACGTGACATTTGGCAGGCATCGTGGGGACTCTGTAGTGTCTTTTCCTGGTACTTTTATCCCATAAATGTTTTATGTCTACGTATTAAAGAAGGATGTGGTGCTGGCACTAGGTGGGACTGACCTGTGATTTCCTGAAAATGGCCCCATAAACTCAGGTTTGGCCTCTTTTTTCAGTGCTAGATTTTGGACTCTGCTTCGGACTTTTTGTCATAGTGGCAGCAGGAGATTAAGGTCTCCTAGATGCTTTAAAAATCACCGTGTTTCAAAATGTTTTGAATCTTCATTTCTTGGAGGAAAAGAATCAGATTCTACTTCAAATAGCTTGTTTATGTTTTGTAAAAGGCAATAAAGGAAACGTATGATTTCCTGGGCTTTAAAACAGCAACAACATAATGTTAGTAGCGCTAACATGTGGCTAACATGGCCTTTCCAAAGCCATGGGAGTTTTGCAATTGATGTTGAAGAAAAAAGGGCTGAGCAGTCAGTTTGTTATGCTGCTTGTATTTGCCTTTTTGGGGTGGAATTCCAGGGCTTTTGTCACAGGATCAAATATCTGTTGTACACAGGTGATGTCATTATCCTTATTTTGGTGATGAGAAAGCAAAGAAATTGCCAAAATCATGTATCATTCAGTGGAAAATCAGGCTTCCCCATCTTGTACTCTGCTTGCTAAACCACATCCATGCAGATGCAGCGACTGCTACTTCTCATTAGTAAGTGTAGGCGTGCGTCTACTGTGTTTTAGCTGATCTTAAATGACGCGCTGTCCTGGCAGTAGTTAGTGATGTGATTTGTAGTTTATAGTTGAGGGGTTTTTTCTTCCTTATACCTAGGCCAGGATTTCAGCTGTAGCTCAGTCAAACACTTTATTACTTTCTGTATTGCATGTTCTCACAGTCTACAGGATATTCACAACTAGTCTGGGAAAGCTAGAGACAGGAGAAAGTCATCGATGTAGGTGTATTTAATTTCTAATGTCTTAAGCTATGGGGGAAATAGGAGATATTTAACATGTTACAGAAATTCCACTGCAAAGCACATGGTATGACAAAGCTCTCTGTATGTTGCTTTCTAGAAAAGGATGGATTAAATATTTTGTTCTGTGCTGACTTACTAAAAAAGGGTGATTTGCAGCTTTTTCTTTTTTGCTGAAGCTCCAGATTCTAAATATGCATTCCAATGTTTGCTTTAAAATAGCATGCCACCATGGATGGTGTTTCCACATATTTAATTATCTCTTGAAAAGAGAGAGAAAGTGGATCAGCGCCTCTCAAAGCAATATGCCTCTGTTTTGAATCCTGTGGCAACAGGACAAGACCTCTTCCTCTCAAGTAAAAGTGAAAACAAAAGCTCTTACTATCTTCTTGCAAAACCGGCAATCTACTGTTCAGAGGAAACCCCTCAGCTTCTGCAGCCAAAAGATTGGCAAGCCAAAACATACAAGTGCAAACTTTCTAGTAAATGATGATCAACTAGTGTGTAGAAATGAAGCCTTCAGTGAGCTTTCAGTCCCTTCAGTTGAGCTGTTCTATAATGTAATGCTATCAGGATATTTCATTGCACATAGAAAGGCAAGGGAATAATAAAATATATGTGCTAGAATTCCTGTGTGCGGGTGAGTTCCTTGAATTTATCAAGCTTGCTGGTGTGCCTCCAGAAATTTTCCCCAAAATGATGACTAGTTCTTTAATTACACTTAGATAGATCTGTGTTGTTGGTGGTGTTTGAAACTACAGATTGAATTTAGTAATGTAAGTGCCATTAATCTGGTGAAATAAAAATGCCGAGTTTTTTAATAAGGTCTCAATTTAATGTTTTTAAATGCTCTGAAGAGATTTAATGCTAAACCAGCTGATATAAATCTGCTTGGCTCCTCTGTAATTGTCTCTCTCAAGCATGTACCTCTCTTCAAGGGAACTTGGCTCACACTAATTTCAAAGCTGTTTACTGCCTGCATGAATTTGATGGACTCTCACTTTTATTGTTAAAAGTTGTTAACATCAGAGGTGACCAAGAAACTGAAGTTGCAGAGTCTATATAGAGTATTAACTGTCCTGTATTTTTGTAGAGTACCAGAAAAGCCCGAGTCTTTCTGTTATGCTCTAGATGCCTAGAGCCTGTCCGAAAGAGTTTGCGGGTTTGACTCTTATTGTCTTTTTTTAAGCCTTACAGATGAGTTCTTGGCCCCTGTTTTGGGGGACTTGTCTGTGTAACAGCCTGTGCCTTGCTTTTTGATCTCGTAAATGGAGGTGTATCCGTGCCACTACTTGATCTTGCTGGTTGCAAGTCTTTGGGAGATGGAGCTTTGTAGCTGCATCAGCCTGGCACATTGAGGTTTCACGCAGTGCTAAATGGAGTAGAAATATGCTGTTGTTTTCATGATTACATTTGTTTATTCCTAAATAAGCTCCAGTCTCTTTTCCTGTGGCATTTTATTTTCCTTTTTTTTTTTTTTTTTTTTTCCAAATTACTTTTACAA